>NW_027514930.1:600000-879570 GCF_048772815.1 Callospermophilus lateralis
TTTTTTAAGTGTCTTTACTTTTTTAACAAGGTCTTATATCATTTGTATTAAAATTAATTATTAATGTTTTTAAAATTAAATATAATATCTTGATTATCATTTTCCTTTGGTCTAACATTTGTTCTTGTTTTTCTGTTTCATTTTATGTTGATCTACCATTTCAATAACTAATTTTATCTCCTCATTTACTTATTCATTATAACTCTTGATTGTGTGCATGTGTTTATTATTTTTAAGGATTCATTCTGCATTTTAGCTTATCACAATGTATCTTCAATATTGTTTTTGTGCTCTAATTTTCCTTTAGGTATGATATTTTTGTTTTCAAATATATTCTCATCTCATATCACCTGGAATTGTTTTTGAGTTTTTTTCTCAAGTTACTTTGTTGTACAAAAGTGGAAGAAATTCTTATTTTTTAAATATGCATTTTATTACATATGGGTATGTTACCTATCTTTCTCATGCCTATGACTGCTCTGTTCCTTTCTTTTATCTATGCCAAAATATATTCATTTTTATGTTATCCATTTCTACTTTCCAAAGACTTAAATGAACAATGGGTTACCTCCCAGGTATGTTTACATTCTATTTCATGAAGCCAGAAAACCTATCACCTTATATGACAAGAAGATGTTGAAAATAAGATTTAGTTTAAGAATCTTCAATAGGAAAATTGTTCTGGATTATCTGGATGAGGCCAATACACTTATAATTATCCTTATAAGAAAGATACAGGAGGATCAGAGGAAGTGAGATGGCAATAGAAGCAGAGGGAGAGAAGGAGATGTGATAATGGGAGCAGAGGATGGAGTCATGTGGCCAGGAGTCCAGGAACACAGACAAGCATCCAGTGAAGGAAAGGAATAAATTCTCCCATCAGGTTCAGTAGCCTGTGATCAGGAGGAATGGTTTGGGAAAAGTGGGAAGTGGAAAGGGTAATTGAGCACAAACTAAGCACAATAGAGCCTAGAATAATTACTATGCACTCCCTGCAAGCATTAATCAATCCTCCTGTTATGAGAAGAGTGCCTTATTACATTAGGCAGTGTCCAGCAAATCATGGAGAACTTACTTGAAATAGTTGTGTTTCCTTCCCTACTGTTTCCTCTACTCCCAAAGAAAATCGTATCACATTCTCCTTCAATCCCAATTTTTGTTGAAATACATAGATTTGGATTCTGTGAATGATCTTGACTTCCCTCTGCAGATTTTCTCCCAGCTTAAGAAAAGGGTATTCCTGACATTTTATATATATATATACAATTTGCAATCTAAGTTTTAATTATTTTTTTCTAATTTTAATTAAATATGTTAATTCACATTACAGGTTAACATGCATTCACATTTTTCTCACTACCTTTATTCATATAATGTTATTTTGAGTTCCCTGCGTGTTTATAAATGATTCAAAGTCATTGTACAATGTAAAATTCTATGCAATTTTTCAAGTAAGCATATACAAAAGAGATTATGACCTTCACATTACTGAATTGCTGCATTATAATAAAATATCCATAAAATAGACCATATATATTATGTGAAATGCTAGTTGACAAGTTATACTAAAATATTAAGGAGGATTTTAGATTTAATCTATTTGTGTTTTTCAGTACTAGTCTTATGGACCCAATATATTTTTTTCTTATAAAGCACAACTCTATGTTCAGATTTGGTATTGGTCCAGAGTTTGAATTTATCTTAGCTTTTTAAAATATATACAATACCTAATTTTATTCCATGTAATAGTAAAAGTATCTCTTTTGTTCTAACTTTTAGAATCTCACAGGGTTTTTATTCTTTGTTTTGTTATTAAAGGAAAAAAAGTCAGCATTTAATGACTAACCAATCTATGTCGAGTCATGTCTCTGAAAAACTGAACAAAAGTCAAAAATATATTATGTACTGAGAGGGGTTAAAAAAAAACAAGTTTTTTTTTTTCCCCTTCCCTGCCCAGTGTTTCTGTTCTGAGGCAAAGACTGACTGAGTCCTAAGGAGGGCTGTGTTCCCAGGCATGTTTCTCTTTCTGAGAAGAGAGTTTTGAATGAGCAAGGGACCTGTGCCTTCTGCCCCTTCTTCTGGGTGCTCTTAAAAGGTCACAGGTAGAGTGAACTTCCTTTCCTCCCAAGATAAATGGAGGCTGCTAGGAACCATCCAGAAAGGCAGAGAGGCTGAGGTGTGGCACTATGCTCCTGATCTTTCAGTCAGTGCTCCACTCCAGTCCAATGGCTGGTTCTTCCTAGTCTCCAAGGTGGGAATTAAATGCCCACCTGAACTGATACCAAAAATAATGGCGATCTTGTAAAATGCCACCCAATTTCTTCTGTCTGTCCTGAAGGAGTATCGTACTTGGATGACATAAACCTCTAAAATTTTAGGATACCTCAGAACAGACTTCCTCTTGTCTCCCTATTCCCTCCCTCCACCCTGGTGCTCTCAGGACTTTCTTGTAATGGGTTATTCTGGCTGAATGCTGGAAGCAAGAAATGCAGAGAAAGACAAGGGCATTACACTTTACTCTCCAAGTCAGGGGGAGGGGGAGAGTTGTCTTTTCTTGTTGATAGTGGCCTGTACTCCCTTGTTAGGGTCTGTAAACAAGTCAAGATGGTGCCTGGCATTTTGCCAGAGGGAGTGGTTTGTGAAGTAACGCCATCGCCATGGAGCCATTAAGTGTGGAGATTCCTTATTGGTTGACTGCTGTATCTAGTTTATGTTAATTAAAATAAGCTGCGTGTAATGTATATATACTCCTCTTGTCCTACAATAAATGGCTTCCACTTCTGCTGTATCAATGTACACAAGTTGCTCGTCACCCCCTGGTTATTTTTCTGCAGCCAGCACTTCCTAATTCCCACAACATAGAGTTAGTGCAATCACTAATTGTTTATATCAGAAAATTTATGGTATTCATGAAATGAAGTGACGATCAGGTTAATTTTTACTTAATGTCACTTCATTTTCATTTGATGAAGTAATATGTCTACCTTCATAGTTATTTAATTTGGGAGGGAATAGAGTACCCAGGCTTGAACTCAGGGACACTCAGCCACTAAGTCACATCCCCAACTCTATTTGTATTTTATTTAGAGACAGAGTCTTATTGAATTGCTTAGTGCCTGGCTTTTGCTGGGGTTGGCTATGAACTCACAACCCTACTGCCTAAGCCTCCTGAGCCAATGGGATTACAGATGTGAACCACAGTGTCTGGCTACTATTTAATTCTTAACACCATTTACAAACCATCTCTAAACAAACAGATCCAACTTGTAGAATCATCAGCATTGGAAAGGTCTCTGTAGAGCTGATGAAATCCTATCGTTTACACAGAGATGTGACTTTATTTAATCCAGGGAGGAAACTAGTATATTCATTTTGAGTTCATTTTTATTTGCATCTTATAAACTATAACATCATGCCATGTGCATATCCAGTTTTTATTTTCCTACAGCACATGGAGTAAATAAGTAGAATATATATTTTTTCTGTGTCTAGTTGCAGTTTCCTCATCTGTAAAATAAGAAAGTTTAAAAAAAAAGTCTTGTAATTTCAAAATACTATTGTCTTAATTTAGAAAGAAAAAGCTTCAACACCATTCTTTATTTTAAAAAGAATAAAAAAACTCATCTATTATTTTAAATTTATTAAGACCAATAAATCTTTTTAATACTGTGTTATGTACATTTTTTTTCATGTTAGTTAAATCCTTTTAAGGCATGTTTTAATATTCAATATATCACTTAGGAATAGACCTCTCCATAAATTGAATTCTTCTTGTGGGTCTCACTAGAAAAAAATGAATAAAAAATTAATAGTTTATAATATTATTAATACTTATGTAGCAAAATAACCCGGGGGTGACGAATAACTTGTGTACGTTGATGCAGCAGGAGTGAGAGCTGTTTATTGTAGGATAGGAGTGGTATTTAAACATTTTACATAGCTTATCTAATTAGCATAAAATACATACAGCAGTCAACCAGTAAGGAATCTCCACACTTAATGGCTCGCTTTTGTTACTTCACAAACCACTCCCTCTGGCATTTTGCCAGGCGCCATCCAGACTTGTTTACAGACTCTAACAGGTTGAGGTAACAAATTACAAAAATAGGTGACTTAATGCAACAGAGAATTACTCTCTCATGAGGTCAGAGCTGAAACTAAAAAGAAAGTGTTAGCAAGTCTGCACTTCAGAGTCTCCAGGGAGAACCCATTTTTTGCCTGTTCTAATTAAAGGTGATTGCAGGTATTCTTATTCTATCTAAAGTGAGCCTCTCTGATCACACTGCATTTTCTTTTGTCCCAAATGTAGAATCTAGAAAAAGAGTACAATATATAGAAAATCCTAGAACACTGCATACTAGAAAAGTAGAGAGAATGGAAAGGATAGATGTAGGTCAACTGTACAAACGTGTGATTATGTAGAATGAATAATTCTAGAGAGAAAATATACAACATAAGGGCCATACTTGATAATATTGCATGATATGCTGGAAACTAGCTAAGATAATAGGAGTTAGGGACTCATAGAGACACTCAGAAAGTGACTACATAAAATGTTGGATATGTTAATTGGCTTAACTGTAATATACTATGGATATTTATATAAAACATGATGTTGTACCTATTAATCACATGGCTCTCTTTAAAAGTACACCTTGAAAAACTTAGGGCCCACTTGGATAATGCAGAACAAAATTAAATCTATAATATTTTCCAACTTGTATCAAATATCATTCACAGTCTCTAGGTGTATTGACCTGTATAATTTTTGGGGGGAGAAGGGATGCATTTTAGCCTAGTACATTGACCTTCATCAAAACTAGAATTTGTTTAAATCAAACACAACACGAATTAATAATTGCTATTGACCTTCCAAATAATAATCCATTAGTACTTACAGGTCTAAGCTTCTTACAAATTGAGTTTTGACAGTTTACCATTTTATGTCACTGTGTTTTATGTAGTATACATCTCTTTATATAATGTTTTGAGCTTAGTTCTCCCTTATGGCTTAAGGAGTTGTTTTAGATCATAAGCTGCTAATGGGAAGAAACACAGAATATAGTGCTTTTCTGAGAGTGAATACTTCAGTATGAGTGAGGTACAGTGTGACATGCCATAAATATATTTTATTATGATTTCATGGATAATGAACCACTCATGCCTCTTTGCAAATAAATAGGTGTAATATACAACATGGCTGTCAGATCAGGAACTGCTCATCCACACTGCTGTAAATTGCTTGGAGAGCAACTGCTTTCAGATTCCAACACAGTAAAAACTGACAGGGAAGATCTCAATTGAGTATGGAGAAAACAAGTAAGAAGTGTGAGATTTAAAATGATACAGAGATTAATTAATTTTGGAAATTTTCACCTGGTTGTTTAATGGGAAAATATGAGACCAACCTATATTAATGGAACAATAAAGTTTTTACCGATCCATGGTTCAGAGCAAGGTGGAACCACACCTAAGAATACATTTTAATAGAACTAATATTGATAATACTCTAGTAGAACTTGCTCTGAAATATCAGGAAAGGGGGAAAGAGGAAAAGGGAGCAGAGGAGAGAAAAGGGCAGGGAGGGGAGAGGACAAAGGGAAGAGAAAGCAGAACAGAGTTCCATCTGTCCCAGGTTTATTCACTTCCAGTAAGTTGCAATAAGGCTACTGACCAGGCAGTATCTGTACCTGCCAATATTTTCAGAAGTGGGATATCTGAATAAAAACCAGAAAGTTAAAAATGAGTTTCTTCCATGAGGTTTCTCTTTAGAGAAAATTTAGTTATCTAACCACCTTATCAAAATTTCCAACCCCATTCCTCAATATTTTAAATATACCTTTTCTGCTTTATTTTTCATTCATAGTAACTATAATTATCATGTAACATTCAAATATATAAATATTTGTTGTTCTTTTCTGCAATATAATGTTCACTCAATAAGCAGAGTACTATTACTCTGATTTGTTCAGTACATATGACATTCTCACTTCCAGGAAAAATGTAGAATAACAAAATTTAGAATGCCAAAAATGTAGAATGACAAAATTTTAAATGAATAAACAGATTGATTATTCAATTATTAATGATTCCATGAAGAATTTGTTTTCCAATTAACTAGTGAAATTTGTTCAAGATTATTTGGCTATTATGAGTCCCTTGAATATTCATTTGAATTTTTGTATCATCTTTTCAATTTTTCAAAAAAAAATGTCAATTGCTATTCTTATACATATTGTATCTATTAGAGATTATTAACACCTGATCAATTTTAAGTTTTTCCACCAAAGATCATTGCTTTAGCATTTATTTTTCAGTTTTATAATACAAGTTTCATATTTGTATTACTTGTATTACTCTCACATGTTGCACTATATATGTTGTGTTTCCTCCCATTGGGAGACATTATAATCTTATTCTTAAAATAGAACTTACCATGTGTTTAAGTAATATAGTACTTAGTAAAGTCTTTTACCTATTTAAATTAATTTAAATAATTAATTTTGGTTTCTGAAATTGACTTAAATAAAGTAAAAACTAAAGACAAAAAAAAGTATACCACATATAAATGAAACAAAGAGTCAGGTTTTTGAAAAGATAATCAAAAGAGACAAATCTTTGCCTATACTAAGAAAAAAAACTCAAATAAAATCAGTGATAAAAGGAAGACTTTCAACTGATAACAAAGAAACACAAAAGATTATTATATTATATTATACACAATTATACACCAACACATTTGATAACCTAGAAGTAATGGACATATTCCTAGACTCATCCACTTTATCCAGACTGAATCATAAAGAAAGATAAAAATCCAACCAGACCAATAATAAGTAATGCAATTGAATCAGTAACAAAAAATCTCCAATCCAAGAAAAACCCAGGAATGATGGCTTCTTTGCTGGGTTCTGCTGAACATTTAAAGAAGAAATAATACCAATCATTCTTATGTCATTTTAAAAGAAGGAGGAGGAAGAGGAAAAGAAGACATTGTTCCAAACACATTCTACAAAGTTAGGATTACTCTGATATGGAAATCGGGTAAGGACTCAGAAAAAAAGAAAACTATTGACCAATATCTTTGAAAACATATATGCAGAAGTCCTGAACAACATACTATTATGCCTAACTCAATTGCTTGTTATAAAGATTACATTGAGTTCATTTAAGTGATACAAGGATTATTCAATAAATACAAGTCAATAAATATGATAATCACATCAGCAGAATGAAGGACAAAAAATATATGATCATCTTAACAAATGTAAAAAAAAGGTCATTTGATAAAACATCTCTTCATGAAAAATATACTAAAGAAATTAGGAATTTTGTTCAACATAATAAAGGCCATATATATAAGCCAATTACTAACATTTTACTGAATGGAAAAAAACTGAGATTTCTTAAGATCTGGAACATGATAAAGATTCCTACTTTAAAGATTTTTAATTAACATAGAGTTGGAAGTCTTAGACAGAATAATTAGACAAGATTAAAAAAATAAAGAGCATCCAGATTGTCACTGTTTGCAGATTACACATTTTCATACATAGAACCTGAAAGATTACACCAAAAAACTACTAGGAATAATAAATGAATTTAGCAAAGATACTGTATACAAAATCAACATACAAAAATAAAGAGTATGGCTATGGGCCAATGGTGAATTTTCTGCATGTATAGGAATAAATTTACTCAAGAAGGTAAAATGTATCCATAATGACAATTATAAACCACTGATTAAAGAAATGGAAGAGGACACACAGAAAAAGATGGGAGGCCATACTGTGTCATGGATTGAAAGAATCAATATTTTGATATATCCACACTACCCAAATCAATCTAAAGATTCAATGCAATCCCCATAAAAATGCCAATGATATTTCTCATAAAACTAGAAACATAATCCTAAAATTAACATTAAAAAAATAAAAAACCCAAATACCTCAAACCATCTAGAACAAAAGAACAAATCAAGAGGCACCACATTATCAGACATCAAAATGTATTACAAAATTACAATAATTCACACAGCATAATAATTACATAAAAATAGATGCACAGACCAAAGGAACAGAAGAGAAAGTCTAGAATTAAATGCACTCAGGACACTCAATAAATGAAGTTTTGATAAATGCAGATTACAAATGAAGTTAAAAATAAATGAAGTTTTTCAACAAATGAGGTTATGAAAATTGAACAAAACTGGATCCCTTTCTCTGACCAGTTGCAAAACAAAAAAGATCAACTCAAAATGGATTAAAGACTTAAATATATAAGAGGTGAATATAAAACTTTTCGATGAAAACATACTGGAAATACTTCAGAATATTGAAATGAGCAGGAAGATTGTGGACAAGACCCTAAAAAGCAAAGAAACAAAAGCACAAATAAGAAAATGGGCCTACATCAAACAAAGCAGTTTTTCCACCACAAACTAAACAACAAGCAAAGTGAAAAGATACCTAAAAATGGGAGAAAATATTTACAAACTGTATATCTAATAAGGGGTGATATCCAAATATGTGTGGAATTGCTAAAGTACAATTGCAAAAATTCAAGTAGTCCAATGAAAGATTGAACAGTGAACCTTGATAGACATTTCATAAGTGGGGGCATACAGATGGCAGTGGACATATGAAAAGATGTTCCTTGTAGGTTCTCCGACCATGGAAATAGGGAAGTGTTCCCTGTGAGCAAACTCCCGGGGAAGGGGGGTAACTGGCACCCCGATTCCCATGATTGGAATGCCCAGCTAATCCCTGCTGAGGCTATTAAGATAACTACGTGAATGCACTACCTGGTTTCCATAGTGACATCTTTTGAAGGAGAGAGGCTCTGCATCTGCATCACCCTGGACCTTATCTCAGTTAGCTAGCACTTAGGGTTAAAGGAATACTGGCCAAAGTGTAGTTACTGGTGGTAGGTAATATGTAGCTTTTTGGATTTTAAAGATGATGGTAGAGAAGGGTGGGTGTTCCTTTTGTCCGCTGTCCTTCTGTCTGTCTGCACCTTCCCTGTGTGTCGGTGTCTGTCCTTTGTGTGCCTCCTCCAGAAGTCTCCCCACACAGGTGTTCCTTTACAGTTCCTCATCTCTGATTATCAGGGAGGTCAGTTGAGAACCACACTGAGATATTATCTCACATCTGTGAGAGTGGGAACAGTGTTGGCAAGGTTGTGTAGTAAAGGAAACACTCGCAGGAATATAAATCATTGCAATCAGGATGGATAAGTATGTGGATATTCTTCAGAATAAGTAAAAATAAAACTACCATAACATCCAAATCTGAGTATCTGTCCAAAGGTAAAGAAATCAGCATGTTGAAGAGACATTTGCACTCTCATATCTCTCATAGTAGATGAGTACATAGTACACTCACAACACCAAGAAGCAGAAAAATCTAAGTATCTATCAAATGATGAATGGATAAAGAAATGTGGTACATGTACAGGATGGAGTACTATACAACCATAAAAGAATGAAATCCTGTCATTTGTTATAACATGAATTAAACTGGAAATCGTTATGTTAAATAAAATAAGCCATGCACATATAAACCAGCAGTACATGATTTCATTCACATGTGGAATCTAAAAAGGTTCTCCTTTGTATGACATGCTGTGCTGTTCCTGTGAGGTATATACTACTTTAATGCTCTGGGTCAATTAAATTGATTTGATATGCTATAAATTTGTCCTTCTGGTCTTAAGTGAACTAAGGCACAATACACATATTTCTGCTTGTCTTAAAAAAGGTATATTTGTATCACATTTGGATAACAGCATATTTTTGATCAGTGTTATTCATCAATTGAATTTCCATGTGAAAAAAAAAGTGAATCTGGACATTACTACACATCTTAAAAAATGAATCCCACGTGGAATAGAACTAAATGACAAAAGTAAAATAGTAAGCATCTACAGAAAACCTAGAATACTTTGAGGCATAATAAGTAAAGATTGTATAGGCAAGGGAAGACAAATAAGAAACTATAGAATAATATATTAATAATTGGAGACTCATGCAAATTGAGAACTCTGTTAATCAAAATAAAATATTTAAGTTTTTAAAGCACCAGATATAATACATTAGAAAAAAATTTTAATGAAATTAACCAAAAATATATATTTAACTCTACAAATAACCCTACAAATACATTTTAAAAGAAAAGAAAAATGACTAATGGTGTAATTGGAAAATTCATACAATAAGATTTCCAAATGAACAACAAGCAGGATAAATTTTTCTCAAATTTATTTCAAATTTCATTTGAAATTCATAAATTTTCAAATGAAAGCATTAATGAGACCTACCCTTGAGAGAATCATGCCGCAGCAGCTGCAGTGCACTTCAACTCCAGTGTGCAAATCAAGTTAGGTACAGATGAGTGGGCCACATGCATTTGTTTGGGTCATAAATTTCTACTTTTTCCTGACCATTCTATGCAAATACAGGGTTCCTGTATTTGTCAACTGGGTGCCAAGGTGGATTTGATCTAATCATGATCACTCCTTCCTCCAGATGGGTTAAAAGTCATTGGCAGACCATGTTCATTCTGAAAGCAGTGGTTCTGAATTCTTTAATTTGCTGGTTCCCTATTACATTGGCAGGATGATTTCAAAAACACAGAATCCCAGATGATATATGTCTGTCAGTAGTTGCTTTGCAACATTTTAAGTCGAAATCCAGTCCTTTACAATATCATTGTGAAAAATTACAGAGATACTGGCAGAAACACAGTGGGCTAAATGAAGACAGCGGCTAACATGAAAACATTGGTATAACCAGGAGGACTAATCAAAGCCAGGGTGTGCTCCCAGTCTTGGCACTTAGGGTAACTATCAGGTGTATGGAAAATGGCAATGCAAAGAATTCACAGCATTAAGATCATTGGAAAGAGTGGCCAAAAGTTTGCAAATTGGTTTAATATCATAAACAGATTTTAACCAAAATGCATCATGATGAAACTGATCTTTCTTTTCCTGATTTTTTTCTTCTTCCTTTTTTCCCTGTGGTGCTGAGGATTGTAGCTGGGATCTTGTATATGATAGGGAAGGCCTCCACCACTGAGCTACACTTCCAGCTGAAACCAATCCTTCTATGTCCTTCCCATGAATTCCATAAACAGGATGTTCAACACCACATGCTAGTCATCAAGAGTGAAAAAAAATACTCTTGGAAAGTCATTCCAGTTATTTAAAATGTCCCATCATTACTCACTTTTATAGTCAGTATATGATGCAGAGATAGGCTTCCATCCAATTTGTTTACCTCTGACATTATGGAAATATTTTTTCGTATTGATTGGAAGGGATTATAGTATAGATCTACAAGCACAATTAGATACATAGCTAACAGAACATCTAAAGTTAAAGAAAAACAAAACTAAAAATATTATTATTGGCTAGCACATAGAGTTACTAGATTTTTCAAAAATTGATAATGGGTACTATTTGGTATTACCCATTGTCACTTTCATTAATTAGCTGAAAGTCCATTCCTCTTCTAGCAGAGTAGAATAGCTAACAGAGCATAAACCTATTTAATAGAGGATGTGAACAAGATAGTAGAGAAATGCACTGTTTGTTATAGCCAAATGTTGGAAATAATCCAATTTTTTTATAAACTTTAAATTGTTAAATAAGATTTACCCATTTAATGGGTACCTCAGTAGCAGAAATCCTCATTTATTTTTTCTTTAATGGGTCAAATAGTAAATATTTTTGGACCTAAGGTTGAAGATGTTCAGTGTACTGCAACCACAAATATGCTGCTCCTGGTATATTGACTATGTGAGTTAAATTTTTTTTTAAATATAGAAGCAAGAAGATCACTTTAACTTTCATTTTTTTTAAAGCAGGATTTGAAGTTGCTATGTGAGAGATGTTTTTCATGTATAAAAAAGAAATAGGTTGGTGGAGCACTAGAAGATTTGGTATAGAACTTGTTAAAATAATTCTCATTGTCCAGGCTTTCCAAATAATTTGGTTGCTTTTTCATAACTTGTTATTCTCTGTGAAACATAGTATGCAGTGCTTAACAAAGTCATTGGAACTTCATTTGCTTTTGCAGTTTCCCATGTCATGCAAAATTTAGATTAAGTACAACAACAGGCTTTTCTCTTGTAAATATCTCTTATTTTCAATTGAATTCTTAGGCCCAGGTAACTAAAATCAGGACCTTGAAAGGAAAGAGGTAAAGGTGTGCCCTCCCACACTATCTGTTGCAACTGTTCAATTCTGCCTATGTAGGATAAAGTAGTGGAAACCAGATATGAACACACAATATGACTATATTCAATAAATAAAGTAGTGCACTAGATTTGGTGAAGGGGATGTGGCTTTTTGGCCTTTGTTCTACAGCAGTGAAAAATAAATAACTTTTATGCATAACAACATGAAAGAATGTTTGGGGGGAAAGCCAGACATAAAACAGTACATATTAGAGTTAGGGTTGTAGCTCAGTGGTAGAGCGCTTGCCTAGCATGTGTGAAGCACGGGGTTTGATTCTCAGCACCTTATATAAATAAATAAAATAAAGGACAATCAACAACTAAAAAAATATATTTTAAAAAATGAGTACATATTAAATGACTCCATTTATTTAAATTTCAAAAAGCAGACAAAAATTTTATGGGAGTAAGTGTCAGAATGCTGATACAATTTGAGTGGCAAGAACAGAGAGGAAACCCAGAGAGAGCCTAATTTTAAAAATATTAATATTTTGAGCTTGATTTGGCTGGGGGGTAAATGTTAATGTTTTTGACATAGTTTGGCTAGGTTTTAACTTGTGAGTAATTTAATTAAACTCCTATATAGTTATAATGTTTTAATCTTATTTATATATGCTATATTTCAAAAAAAAGGTTGCAAAAATACTGAAATACTGAAATATTTGTACCTATTTATAGAAATATTCTGGTTTTCCTTTGAGATTTATAATCTTGACAAATTTTTTCTTCTGAATTTTATATTTGGTGCTGTAATTATGAGTGGGTGTTTTTCATATATTGTATGGGGGATGTGTGTGTGTGTGTGCATGTGTGTGCACTTGCACTTATGGGTATGTTTTAGAGGAATCTTTAGCTTTTAAAATATAGGTTTCATAGAACAAATTATTCTCTTTCGATTTTTTTGGGGGAGAATAGGAGTTTTATTTTGTTTATTTAGTTTGATTTGTTATTTATCTTTTATTTGACTCCATCTGTCTCCTGAAAATTTGGTATAAGATCTCTTATTATTCTTAATTCTGCAAAAATTTTAAAAGTGTTCTTCCTTTATGATTATTAGAGTGAAAGTTAGGTATTCCGTGTGCTCATCTTGCACTACTCTATAAAAAAACATCCCATATTCTACTGGTTTAAAATAATGCTTTACAACAGCTAACACTTCATTGGGTCTGGAATAGGGGCAGAGTTCAGATGAGTTGTTATTCCATTCTGCATAGCAATGACCAATGTCACCTGGGGACAAGAGGACAATGGCTGAGATGCTCTATAGGATACAAAACCCGTTTCACTTAAATGTTTGGTGTACTGATGTAGATGGCAAGAATGATGGATTTAGATGAATTTTCTCCTGGAATATTCCAGAGCATTTCTACATGGTTACAAAGCAGAATAGCTCTGCTTCTTTCATAGTGGCTTAGTGCTTTTAAAAAGCAATGTGGAAATTGCCAGCCTTTTGTTGTGCAGCTTCGCTTCCACCATACTCAAAGAACACATGGACCAGCCCAAAAATTCAAGGTGAAGAGATTAATGAAAGAAACGCTCAAAACTTTGCAACCATTTTTTTTTAATCAGAACTGTTCATTCCTTATGTATTATCTACATTTTCCTCAAATGATAAAACATATCTTCTGTTTCTTTATACCCTTGTGATTTCATACCATCATAGCATTAATTAGAAGTCCAGGCTTGCATTATCCAAATGAGTCTCATGAGCAAGTGCCTCCCTGGAATGTACAGCCTGTAAATTTTCTCTCAATCTGAGGACACTAGAGATAAAAAGAGAAATCTATCACCCATACATGCCACATATAATGGTGAAACAAACACAACCCAGATGCATGATGCTGATTCTAAAAGTACTATGTAATTTTTATGCAATCCATTTCAATACATACCACCAGTGCATTTATTAGGACTCAGTTTGACTTTCTGGAAGTGCTTCTCTATGATCCTGTACGCTTTCTCATGAGTTCTTGATATCTCATGCATCCTTTCTTTTCCATGGATACTGATTGTTCAATGTTTGCTACAGAGCTGCCTATAGTGTCTTGGACATATTTTAACAAGCAACAACAACAAAATGTTTCTTTCAGAGATAATTTTACTGGGAAATGTGGGAATGCAAAAGTTTTTAGTTTTGTAACTAGCAACTACTGACTCATTTAATTTTCTCTAAATTCTTGGACTGTTTCTTACCAATAAAAGTTTTATAGTCTTGGGCTGGGGTTGTGGCTCAAGTGGTAGCTTGCTCACCTGGCATGCGTACTGCCCGGGGTTCGATCCTCAGCACCACATACAAAAAAAAAAAAAAAAAGATGTTGTGTCCGCCAAAAAACTAAAAAATAAATATTGAAAAATTCTCTCTCTCTCTCTCTCTCTCTCTCTCTCTTAAAAAAAAAAGCTTTAGAGTCTAAAGACTTTATTGCTTTATTTTCCATCATTTAGCTAAAATTGATGGTGCTTATATCAATATAATTATTTCAATAGTGTGAGTTGTAAGTGTTCTGTGTTTGGGATTGGGGTCCCTGATGACTCCATGGCTGTGGCATGTTTGGTGCCTGGGAAAGTTTCTGTGCAAATACATAGGATGCCCGGTTTCTATGGTAATACCCTACATGCTAGAGTCTTAATCATTTTCGACCTTAATCTTAAAGCACATAACTCCTGAAAATAAAGGAACTTACTTGTTTGATAACTACAATGTTTCACCAAGCTCCAGTGCTCCTGGAGCTGCCCACCTAACAGTAACTTCAGACAATGGACCTTCTTGAGAAATGCACAAAGCTCCTAACGTTGCATGTTGTAACTGTGAATAAGCAACCTTACTGATGCTTTAAACAATAATGTGGTTATGGTACTAATGACCGAATGTAACCTATTGTTATTAATAAACGTGGCCAGTTGGACAAAGAGCCTCTCTGCCACCTTCCCTGCCTCTGCCCCTTGTCTCTGTCTACTCTTTATTATTATTCTTTACAGTGAGTTTCTTGTGCATTATAGTATAGTTAACTACATAAGTAAAAGCTTCAAATCTCTTCAAGAGCACCCTTCTCTATCTTAGGTGTTTGGTGAGATTCCTATTCAAATATTGTTAAGCTCCTTGGAAACTCTAATACCTACTGGAGAGGATATGAAACACACATTTGAAATATCTTATGATTTATTTTCCAGCTTTAGAGTAGGTAAACTTTTCCTGAAAGGGTCAGCAGTGGATATTTTAGGCTGAGATTTCATGACTTCTTTTAACTCCAGTGTTGCAGCAGGCAGAGGTAATATGTCGACTGGTAGATATAACTATAGCACATTTAAATTATTTATAAAATGTATGATGCAGCCCTGGATCAGTTTTACAAACCCATGGATGAGAGACAGCTCCTATAAACATTTAGATGTCCTACAATGAATGTTTCTCCAAGGGATTATTTTACTAAGCAAGAATGTTGTTTATGAGAATTTTATTTTTAAGCCTATGATTGGTTAATTTATATTTTATCTTAATACGTTTCAAAATAATAGTCTAATCAGTGCCTAATTTTCACAAGATGTCAAACAGACCGAGGCATCTCAGTTGCAAACATGGGACATTACCTGTGGAATAGATGATGAAAGAGGATCAAGAACTCATATGGAAGGGTAAGGTCATAGACAAGAACTCACAGTTATCTTTCTTTAGTTTATCTCTTTCCTCTCACATTTAGCAAGGGCAGCAGTAAGAAATCAGTTGCAACATTATGCATTTCCCTTTGCAACCCCCAAGACAAGCAGATGAGATTAAGTACTTTCTCTTTGTTAAACACTCCAGATGACAGCAGCACTACATATATTGGGCCCACTTATGTGTAACTACTAATAACATTTTTCTCACTGCCCATTGAACCCTCTTCAATAATCACATGTAAGCCTCTTTCATTTTTGCTCACACTCTACTTAAGGTTTTCCAGAATTTATAGATTCCTTTAGAAGGTTCCTTGAGAATCTTCCATATTTATCCTATCTCATTCTAAAGATGGTGTCCAACATTGAGTTTTTCATTTCACTTTTGTTAGCAAATTATCTGCTAGATATTAATTAACTACTCCAAAGTCTAGTGCCTTAAAACAATGAAGCATTTTTATATAGCTATTGATTTTTGTTAAGTCAGAAAATGGGACAGAGCTCTGCTGAGTGATTCCTCAATTCTGTCTTTTGTCAACTGCTGTCACCAGGTGCTATTTAGCTGGCAGCCAGACCACTGTGGCTAACACAGAGAAGATTTTCTTTCATGTCTGGCAACATGGCAGGGGTGCCTGGGAGGCTAAACTTAATTAAAACACTTTCTCTTTCTCTATTTAGTCTTGGGAATTCTACATGGCCTCTTGGCAGGGTATTCAGTCTTCTTAAAATTTGGAACTACCCATGACAGAGATGGAAAGTAATATTCTTTGTAAATCAGAGATTTGAATCTAGCTTAGTGTCTCTCACACTATTTTCTATTTGTCAAGGTAATCATATGTCATTCCAAATTCAAGGCAGAAGGAATAGAGACTCCTGTCAATGGAAAGGTCTTGAAACAACCTGTAGTCCTTTAAACTAAAATATATGTATTCAAATATATATATATTCAAGATATTTAGATTGTACTTAGGAAAGTTGCATGCTACTTTAAAATATCCACCACCCATCTTTTAATGTGAGGAACTCTTGTATCATATAAACCATTGTAATACTTATTTTACGTAACATAGCGAAAATATTCATAAACTATTTTCACTATAGTCACTAGCTATGTGTTAGGGTTGATGGAAGTGGCAGCTTAAATTAGATGTTCTGAAATCAAATCCATATTCATTGCTTTTTTTATTGTAAAATCTAGAAAGGAAGGAGACAAATAATATGGTATTAAAATCTATTATTCTTTATATACCTCCCTATGCGAGACCTGGAGGACATGGTCTATTTTCCAGTCTACTGTATTAATGAATCAGTGAACATGCAAATATAGTCCTGAAGCAAAGGAGTGTTGAAAGAGAAATCATTTTATAGAGTAGAATGGATATTATTGAATATCTGCAGGAAGTATCTATTTATGGTCTATGAAATATGGAATGGAAGAGTCTAGGGAGATGAATTTTAACTATTTTATGAAATGCCCAGGGACTTCCAATAATAGTTATCTATAATTTTCAATATTTAATTTATTCTTATTCTGATACTGTAAATTAGTTTAACTAAAAGTCTTCCCAAGTCTTCCAGAAAAATATGCTATAGTATATTTACATGCTAACCAGAACTATTAGAAGATCCTTTTCAGGTTCAAGTTTTATCTTTCTTTTTTACCTCTTAGGCAAACCTATTTTCCTTGTTTAAATTTACCTCATGACCTAATTAGTTTAAATTTTTTCTTGCAATTAATTTGTTTAAAAAACAATTTTTGCAACTTTCAGTCAATGAAATATATTGAGAAATTATTTAGTGATATTTTTGTTAATATAGAAACAAATATCAAGTCTAACAAAACTTGCTGCTTTTAAAAACATGGGATTTTCAGTTAAGAGTGAAATGGCTAAAAATCCAATAATCAATTTATTCCATGAGATTTAATTTTAAATTAACACAAACACCATATCTTTATCTCTGTCCAAACTGATGTGTTGTGATTTGTAAGGAGGCGATGTTTGGTGCCGAAGATTCAAAATTCATCATTTAATTTGTTTTACATAATGCAGGAAATAGACATGTTTAGAACAGGCTTAGCCATTAATCACTTCATGGAGGTTCAGCAAAAGCTTGGTGATTAATACATCTGTAGAGTAGTCAATAGGTGGTCTGGGATAAATCTGATTATTACCATATCAAATAAATGGCTCATTTATCAGCCTTTGTATACCCTGGCTGTGTCTGTGTGCATGTTAGAGAAAGATAATCCCACATGTTTGGAACAAGCAAATTGGTTCATTTTTGTTGATTTTGTAACTAGGGAAATAAAAAAACAACCTTGTAAGGCAGATCAAAGGTTCTAAGCTAAAAGGAATTTTATTCTCAATTCCAGTAAAAAGGCCCAGAAATAGTCTGCAAAACTTTATTGCTACATTCCTTTGGAAACCAACAAGAAGATAGATAACAAGCTTTTATGTATTTTAAAATTAAATCACACAAAACTATTAAGATTTAATTCTGTATTACTTTTACTTCATTTAGTGAATGTATTTGTAACTTAAAAATATTTTATTTCTCCTAAGACAGAAAATACAAATTAAAATGTTGTAAAGAAACATACCATTTCAAAACCATCTATTTTATAAACTGATGGATTGTAAATTTTAACAAATTACTAAAAATGTGTATTGATCTATATCTGTACTTTTTCTTCTACTTGTGATTAAAAAGAGCTATTAAAACAAATACTCAGTAATTTTTACTGCTACTTATATTTGTGATAGAACAATATTTTGTCCTAAATATTTCTGAAATAGTTATGAGCATATATAGTATACATATATTACATATATAGAGTAACACATGTATTCTTACAAATAATGATTAAATATTGAATGACAGTGCTTTGAATCTGTCAGAATTGATGGCTTCCAAATTTGAAAATTAACTTCTCTGCCCATTTCCTTTGATAAGCTCTTGTCCAGTGTTTTTTCTGATCAAAGAAAGAAAACTATTAAAGAGGTGTTATAGGGATAACATCAGATATTGAGATAACTGAATTAAAAATATAAAATTTAACCAAAGATGACAAATTCCACATTTCCCTGTGAAAAGTACAATATAAAGAATTGAACTTAATAATATATATTCACACCTGCCCTTTTCAGATAACCTTTTACATTCAAAATGGTGACATCCTAATTGCTAATGCATGCTGCACAAAGCTTAAAATGATGAATGTGCAAGCATAATTTAATCACTTTATCACAATGGCTTCTATTTAATAATGAAAATTTGCCTTAATTTTGGAGGGGTGTGCAAATTTTTTGCCTATCAATTTACATTGAACTTTTTAATCATCCTTTATTTAAATCACTTCTATACATCTACTCCTTTAAAATAAACACTCTCCATGGGTTAATATCTCCTTCAGGATTTTTGCATGCCTTTATTAGTATTCATTTTTATCTCAGCCAAGCTTATTTCTAGACTTCAGTTCATTCTACCAGGAATGTTTTTATATCTATAAGCATATAGATATATATGAGAAAGCATACATCATTTTGCTTTTATTTCACTTAAGTTCTTTTAAAACAAATGTTCTATGTGCATAAATTTTTACAAATGTATTTAAGTGTCTAGATACAGTAGCAAAACTGTGGTTCAAACTGATGTCAAAGGTCCTCTTGTCTGACTCAAAGAGGTGGGATGGGGTGAAGCGCAATTTTTAAGGTTTGTCCTAAATATTTTGTTTTTGTTCAAATCTTGTATTATAAATGCACTATATACTCAATTCAGTAAATTCTAATTGTATTTGTATGTCCAATTTTCTTATACAGCCTTTTACATAGGAAAAAATGTTTTGCCATCACTGTAATGTTTGAATTGAATCTGTGTCTT
This sequence comes from Callospermophilus lateralis, assembly GCF_048772815.1. NCBI lineage: Eukaryota > Metazoa > Chordata > Mammalia > Rodentia > Sciuridae > Callospermophilus > Callospermophilus lateralis. The sequence continues at coordinate 619,770 of NW_027514930.1, forward strand.
TATTTTATTCCTTTGACATATTCCCCTGTTTCAGATATTTTGATACTTTAACAATAATATCTTTTGCATATCTAAATTGTGTCATTTGTATTCTATAAATTCCCAGTAGTCCTTTGCCTTGTTCTGCAACTGATCATTTTAAAGAGCCTGTAAGATTTAATATTACATTTCTTTTATAAGGGGCTTATTGCTTTTTTTTTTGTTCAAGTCAGTAATCTTATTATAAATACTAATTACAAAAAAGCTAGCTTCTTAGGGCTTTCTACAGAAAATTCTTATCATGGATTTTTTCTGGCTTCATAAATATTTATACAAATTATTTTGTAAATATATTTCAGCTGTATGGAACTATGTATTAAATTATTCTTCTTTAAAATACAACATGTCAAATAACCTTGAAGGATACTTATCCTGATGCAAAGAGATTTCTAGAGCACTCATAGCTCTGTAACTGATGGAAGATATTTAGATCTTTCAATAACTAAAATTACACAAATAATTGTTTCAGCATATCATTTCCTTACTATGTTATTATAGATTTCAAAAACCAAAGTCCTTTAAGTAGGATGGTATAGTAACTGCCTCACACTGCATTGATTTTCCAGTTTTATAATGAGAAAGCATACATCATGACTGAAACTGGTACTTGTACATTCTTTAATTACTGCTACTTTTTAATAAATTTTAAGAAATTTCTTTATGTGTTTCATCATAATCTACATTAATGTATTTCTAATTAAGAGTCATAATTTCAATACATGGTTTTGAGACAAATATGCAATTAGTTGTGATGAAATGAAGGGCCTAGAAGAGAAATGAAGGGGTCTAATAACATGTTTTAAAATAAACATGTATAGGTACTTATGATTGTGCATATATGTGTACATCTGTCTTGGCTTCTGTATGCGAGTGTAAATATATTTATATTATTTTCATTCAGATCATACTTAGTATCAGGAGTCATCAAGAGAATAATTAATACATTGAAGAGTAGAGAGATGAGCAAAAGTGATAATGGCATTGGGGTATACCCCAATATGAGAGCGAATGCTGGGATTCTGAGAGCAATTTAGACTGCTTAATGCAGTCACAAATACAAGTTTCCAATGTATTTTAAATAAGAATGTTTTAAAACATTCTACCAATAGGATTTTCAGAAATGTAAAATTAAGGTAATTAAGTGAAAAACGGAGAGATAATATTATCATAACACAAGAGATGAAAATATTTTAAGTCAGGCAATATCTATTATATTTCATGACCCAAAATTTTATGCCTTAAACTTGATATTTGAAATCAGAAGGGTGAAATTTGTCAAAAGCAGAACACGCTCCTGTCGTCAAGACTTAATAGTCTAATATGATTTTCAATTTTTTGCTTATTTTACTCCAAATATAATTTTGAAAAAGACCTGCCATCCTCATATATTATTTAATAGAATGTATTTTTATGCAAAAAACTTTAAAATGTACAACTGAGTGAGTTTCACCACCTGTATATGCCTGTGAAGACAATAAAACAAAACAGAACTTTTGGGTCAGTGCCACAGCTTCCTCATGCTCCTTTGTACCCCGTTCTGCCTTTGGCTTCGGAAGTTCTTTTGTTCACTATAGGTTAGTTTTTGTCTCCTCAAATGTTACAAAAATGTAATCATACAGTGTGCACTGTTTGGTGTTTGGCTTCTTTCATTCTAATAACAATTTGAAGATTATACACACTACATGTATTAACAGTTTCTTCCTATTTATTGCTGAGGGTAATGTTCCATGTTTAGATAAGCCACATGTTGTTCCTCCTGCTGATTAACAGTTAGCTTACTTACCAATTTTAGATACCATGACTAAAACTGGTACTTGTACATTCTTTAATTACTGCTAAATTAAACAGAGGGTAAGTTTGATTTCAGATGTTTGCCAGTATTGAGAAGAAGAATGCAACTAGTGAATGATAAACTTCTGCAAGCTGAGTTTTCAATTTTTTTAAATGAAGAACAATTCAGATTATATAAAAATTAATACAATCTAATAATGAACAGACAATTAAATGGACATAAGATTTTCAAAAATGTATGTAGCAAGTATGTTTTCCTTTTCAGGGAAAGGGTAAAAAGATTGGTCTCTTCCAGTTAGTGTGTGCAAAGAAGCTCAATAATTTTTATATTCTCATCAGAATTATTCTAGATTTCATGCCCTTGCTGATATTTAGTATTGACAGACTTTTTTATTCTAAACTTTCAGTAGGTATTCAGCTGAATCATTTTTATGGTTTAATTAGCATTTCCCTGGGAAATAATGAGGTGAGTACCTCTTTGTGTGTTTATTATCCATTTTTATACTGTATTTTGTTACTTTTTTTGGTATATGTTTGTTAGCTATAATTACAATTTTATTACTGTTTCAAATAATTAATTTAGATGCCTCTTCTCTCCATGAGGTAGAGACTATTTCCCCTCTGCTTGAGTATGAGTTGGGTTTAATAGTTCACTTTAAAAAGTAGTGTATAGAAATAGAAAACATACTTAAAAAACTTTACAGTTGAAAAGCCTAGCAAGTACTACCTCAAACAAGTGATTGAGGTTAACTTAATCTGCTATAATCAGTGTTGTTGTGATGAAATTCCATGATACGGCTAATTAATATGATAATAGTACATAATGTGAGAATACTTCTCTGATATTCTTCTCGAAAGTTCACAACCCCAGTTTGATTATGAGAAAACATGAGACAAATTCAAATTAAGAAGCATTCTAAAAAAACACTCTAGTTGTTACTGTTATGGTTTGGATATGAGTTGTCCCCAAAAAAGCTCACATGTGAAACTATGCAAGAAGGTTTGAGGGAAAATGATTGGATTATAGCCTTGACCTAATCAGAGAATTGATCCCTGATAGTATTAATGAGTGGTAAGTAGAGGCAAGTGGTGTGTGGCTGGAGGAAGTGGTTCATTAGGAGTCTGGCTATGGGATATATATTTTGTTTGTAGAGAATGGAGTCAATCTCTCTCTCCCTCTCTCTCTCCCTCTCCCTCTCCCTCTCCCTCTCCCTGTCTCTCTCCCTCTCCCTGTCTCTCTCTCCTTGCTGATCTTCAGATGAGCCACTTCCTTCCACTTCACTCTTTTTCCTTGATATTCTGACTCTGAGCACTGAGGAATGGGGCAAACCTTCTTTGGACTAAGACTTCTGAAACTGTGAGCCTTCAAATAAACTTTTCCTCCTTTACAATTGTTCTGGTTTGGGTCTTGGTCATAGCAGCAAAAAAACTGACTAAAACAGTTACTAATCAAAAATACCAAATTTACTAAAAGCAAGGAAAGTATAAACTATCAAGAATTGAAAGAGACTGAATAGTCAAGGCAATTAAGTGCAATGTGGTTTGGTTGGTTGTATCCTAGATAAGAAAAAATGACTTTTATAAAAAGTCTGCTGAAGTGCAAATAATGTGTATACTTAAGAGTTTTATATCAATATTAATTTTATTTTGATAAATATGTCACTGTTATATAAGATATTAATGTTAGGGAAGCTAGGAAAAGATGTATAGGAACTGAGCCAGGCACTGTGATGCATGCCTATAATCTCAGAGTCTCAGGAGGCTGAGGCAGAAGGATTGCGAGTTCAAAGTCAGCCTTAGCAAAAGTGAGGCACTAAGCAACTCACTGAGACTCTGTCTCTGAATAAAATATAAAATAGGACTGGTAGAGTGCCCCAGAGTTCAATCCCCAATAATTCCTCTAAGAAAGAGAGATATATTGGAACTTTCTAAGTTCTATAAATCTAAAATAATTTTAAATTAAGAGTTTGAAAATCTTATATCCATTTAATTTTTTGTCTGTTTATTATTAAGTTCTACTTGTTCTTTATATATTATGAATTGATCTTCATTTAAAAAATAAAAACTCAGCTTGCAAAAGTTTATAATTTACTAGTTGTTTTCTTTTTCTCAATAATGATATGTTTCTCAAAACATGTCTGAAATCAAACTCTCCCTGTGTTTAATTTAACAGTGATTAAATTAACACACCATGGTAAAATTCAGGGTTGTGTTATGCCTATATTTGAATTACAGTGAAGGAGAGAAGTAGAAAAAAAAAAAGCATAATGCCTGGATTTCAGGTCAGTTCAGTAAATATAATTCAGGAATGTAAATACCAGAAGCTGAAAATCTAAAAACTGATTCATATTCTAAACTTACATATATCCAAGTTTCCCTGGAAGTTTTCTAAGACAATTATTCTAAAATAAACCAGACCAGGAAAAAACGTATTTCTGATTTGGTGATATATCCTTCATTATCTTTTTCTAGGCATTATACTTTTTGAAAGCTTTAGTTGTTTGATATTTGCCCTCTCATTCCAGGTCTTTTCTTACAGCTTCCTCTTGCCCTTTGAATATAATTGAAACTCTCCTTGCATTCTCCCATTCACATATTTTGTATACCAGTTGGACATTTGGTATTTCATAAAAAGTGATTAGCATTTTTATTAACAAAACAGAATCTCTAAAAAGAAAAAAACAAGCTACTAAGCAAATAATATATATAAGATATACCACTATGCACTCCTTACTGTAAACTTACCAGTACAACGTAAGGCAGCATGCAGAATATCATTATGTTCTCATAACAGACTTATATGAGTATTATTACACATAATTTAAAGATGAGAAAACAATGGCCCATTAAGTTACTTGATTCATTTTACAAGGTAAAGGTATTTTTCAATGATAGTTTGCTATATCATCAAAGGCAATTTGTCATCATTATATTAGACTTTGTCTCTTTGAAAACTTCAATTTATTTGGGAGTAGTTGTTTAGCTAAAATGTTAAGTGTTTTAATATTAAGTAACAGACTTCTTTTGAGGTTTAATATGACTCACTATTAATAATTGAATTGACTATTTTTATTTTTGTATTTAAAAATAAAACAATACTATCCAAGAATCTAGATGAAATTGTGTTCTTTCACATTGCAATTTCCTATACTAACTCTGGGTTGATTTCTTTAGACTATCCATGAGTAGACATGTATACAAGGGACAGAGAAAAAACATTATAAGCCTGCATGTGAACTGCAGTAATTTAACTGGATGGGATCAGTAAAATTTCTCTTTAGATGTATAATATTTCACACTAATATCTACTAAAGCTGGAGGTTACTGGTGTTTCCCTGGTGTACATATGGTTAGAAAAAGTGATTTTCAAGATGAATTTGGAAAATCTAGGAAGAAATAAACTTTAATTTAAAGACATAACCAAAGTCATAATTATAAGATATAATAAAACAAAATTCACATAAATATGTGTATATAAAATAAAAACTAAATTTCATCAATATTTGCCAAAATTTTCTTCTTTCTCTCTTTTTTTAACTGATCCCTGACACCTTTAAAAAAATTAAAAATTCTCTTATGACTTGAATAACATTGAAAAGCATCTTTTGGAGCTGTATAAATCAGTACCTTATTATAAACTGAGTTGTGCCTTTCCTCCAATTCTTATACTAAAGCCCTAACCCCTAATATGACTATCTGGAAACAGTGCCTTTTGAGGAAATGATTCTTTGAGATCAGATGGGTGAGCCTTAATGCCTTAAGACTCTTGTCTCAATAATAATAAAATATATTCAAGATGTCTCTCTCTCTCTCTCTGTCTTTCTCTCTACATGCACACAGAGAAGAGGCCATGTGAGGACAGAGAGAAAATGTGGTTCATTTGCAGCCACGAAGAGAAACTTCACAGAAATTAGATTCTTGATCTGGGATTTCTGCCTGCAGTATTTAGAGAAAATAAAGTTTCGTTCCTTAAACTACCTAGTCTTTGCTACTTCATAATTCATGGCAGCCTGAGCTGATTAATACATTCCTACATGGAGAATAGCACGAATAGAATTTATTCCATACTGCATAGTCAACCAGTATATCCTCCTACAGAATCTAGATTGTGTCGCTGAAATAATCACCTCAAATCTATTCTTTAAGGGAAAAAAGATTACTTTCCAGTCTATACAGAGTATGTGCTGCTGGACTCATTAAATCATATATCTGAAAGCAAAAGCTTAGGTTTAATTGGCACATAGGCCATTAAGCTGCTTTCTCAAGTATGGACATTAACTCCCCTAAAGTCTAAAGTAGTTTATGATACATATGCCACTGGTCATGAAGAAAAAACAATAATGTGTTCATTAATTCAAGTAATCATTTCCTAATGTCCAATAACTTATAAGGCACTAAGGAGATAATAAAGGCTTATTCTGCAAAGTTTGATATATGATTAATAGGAAGGTTCAAAGATAATAAAGAGTAAAGCAAGGAGGATCATAAAAGTATTTGTATAAAAATAGAAATTCTGAGTTCTTATACTGATGAATGGATCTTGATGTTATTTTTTTGTGATTTTTAAGGAGTATTTTTAGTGCTTTTAATGATCTTTTAAAAAGCATTTTAAACATTTTGAGTACATTTTCCACTTAAATAGGAAATGATACCTCTCTGTGACTTTGTTAGAAGCATTTATTAGGTCTAAAAATGTTGTCCTTACCTTTTATGGTTTGGTTATGAGTTGTTCCCTCAAAGCTCCTGTACTTTCTAGAAATATTCAGAGAGTAAAGTGATTGAAGTTGAGAGCTAAAGGACCCAACCAGAATAACTGTAAAGGAGAAAAAGTTTATTTGAGGGCTCATGATTTCAGAGGTATCAATCCATAGATAGCAGTCTCCATTTCTTGGGGCTCAAGGTGAGGCAGAACATCATGGTGGGAAAGTGTGGCAGAAGGAAGCAGCTCACATGATGATCAGAAAGTAGAGAGTGAGAGCTCCACTTGCCACATGCAAATATATATCCCAAAGCCAAGACTCAATGCCATGCTTCCTCCAGCCACACCCCACCTACCTTCAGTTACCACTCAATTAAGTCCATCAGGAGATTAATTCACTATTGGTTAAGCTTCTCACAACCCAATAAATTCCCCTCTGAACTCTGTTGCATTGTCTCACACGTGATCTTTGGGGTACACCTCACTTGTAAACCATAACAGAGCTTTAACCTAATCATTCCATCATAGTTTATATGGACTGGGTTGCAGTTGGGGCATGCCTGGAGGAGGTGGGACAATGGCAGCATGCTCTGAAAGATTCATCTTCCTGTGACCTCTTCTCTGCTTCCCTCTCTGTTTCTTGGCTGCCATGAATGGGACAGTGCTCCTCCACCATTCTATTCTGTAATGAGGTTCTGCTTCATCCTGGGCCCAGAGTAATGAATTTGACAGACCATGGGCTAAACCCCTAGAACCATAAACCCCAATATTAATAATAATGTTTATTATTAATAAGTATTAATAATATATAATAATATATAATAATAATATCAATAACAAATAATAATAATTCCTTCCAAATTAATATTTCTTCCTCTAAGTTGTTCTTGTCAAGTATATTGTTCACAGTGAAGCAAAGTTACATAACCCACTACCCAACATGAAAGATATTGTTGAGAAATTTTTTATGTTCTTATAAGGAAAAATAGATTGTTTTCTGATGAACACAATCTTGATTTATCTTTATTTAATACTTGTAATGTTTTCATGTTGCTAAAAGAAATGAGACTTTATGAGAGAAAGCATACAGTCTTATTTCATTTGTAAATTGAATTTCTCTCTTGGATATATAAAAATCTAAAATATATTTTTCTATTTTTATTTATTCAAATCTTAGATATTTATATTATTGCCCTATATAATTGTAATGTCTAATAGGTATAATTCTGTGACCATTGGAAATATGTCTGCTTAACATCTTCTTAGTTGGCAGCAATAATGTAAGTCAATTTAAGAATCAAAGAATAAAAATGTTTCATTATAACCTAGGCTTATTATCTTAACCCCCATTTTATGCTTAACTACTGTTTTAATCAGCTTTTTCATTGCCATGACCACGAGACCCAACAATTACAATTTTAAGGAGAAAATGTTTATTTGGGGGCTTATGATTTCAAAGGCTTATGATTTCCTTGGGGACTGAGGTGAGGCAGTACACCTTGACAGAAAGGTGTGGTGGAGGAAAGAAGCTGGAAATATGGCACCAGGAAGCAGAGAGTGCCTAAGCTCAGCTCACAAAATATATACCCCAAAGTTAGGCCCCAATGGATCTATCTCCTCCAGTCACACTCCACATTCCCACAGTTGTTGCTCAGTTAATCCCCATTAGGAGATTAATTCACTGATTGAGTGAGTTTCTCAGAACCCAATCATTTCACCTGTAAACTTCCTTCCATTTTCTCACACAGGAGTTTTAGGGAGACACCTAATACCTAAACCATAACAATTGTATCACTTAGTTTTGTAGGAAAAGAGAAAAAAATCTAAACTTTATATTTTCTAACTTATATTAGGTTGCAATGATTTCAAGATGGTATACAATTTGTATTTTGCTAGTTGATTTTGTAAGGAAAGAACTGAATGAAGGAAATAGAGAGGCCATGCAGCTCTACAGCAACACAGGTTTATTCAGAAAAAAAGCTGTGGAAGGGGCCTAATGGAGACTGAGCCAGTCTTCCATTTCAAGCCTGGGGTAGATGTAGTGGGCCGGGGTGAGGATTTTTGTGTTTAGGTTTGTTGCTAGGGGGTTGTCAGGGAAGAGTCCTTGTAGTGTCATCTTCTTAAGAAACAAGATTTTTTATTTTCCAGGATTGCAGTCCCATATAACAATTTCCTGTCTTATGATGATAAATTGTTTGGGGTTTCTTTGCATGGTGATGGAGTTTAGATCAGACTGAGTCAGAGTAACCATGAGATGACCCTTGTTCTAAGTTGGAGGATTTGTTTCAAAGCAGTGTTGCCTGTGTTGAGTTTTTTCTAACAAATTTATGTCCATAGGCAAAAAATAAATAATAATAATTCATAAAAATTTTGAGTCAAAACTATATTCAGGATACTAGTATCCATATATTTTTTTAAATTAATAAAACACAATTGACTTTTAATTTAGTGGATTTTACGTATTTCATTTCTTTTTTTTAATATTTATTTTTCAGCTTTTTCAGGGGACACAACATCTTTATTTTATTTTATTTTTTTATTGGTTGTTCAAAACATTACAAAGCTCTTGACATATCATATTTCATACATTTGATTCAAGTGGGTTATGAACTCCCATTTTTACCCTGTATAGAGATTGCAGAATCACATATTTCATTTCAAAGCGAATATTTCTCAGATTAACTTGAAAGTGTCTAAGTAAGAACTATACAGATATGAAGCTAGGGTTGATTAAAATTGAACCTTACTTTTAAGATAATTTAACTATCATGATCTTAATTTTAGAGAGAAAAATCAGAGCTATTAAAACTAAAGAAATTACCCCTTGCCAACTACCAGGTGAACAAATATCCTCCCAACAAGAAGTTTAGAAATATCAACAAAACAAACTAAAAAGAAGAGGAAGTCTGTAAACAATGTAGACTTTGATATGCATTAGCTATTTACTGCTTCACAAAGTGAACACTGGAGCTCAAAGTAAGAGTAAAACAAATATGATTCCAAAAAATGAAATGTTTCAGAAGCACAAATTGGTGGGATCTTACCTATTTTCCAAAATCAAGGTAGTAATCTGTATGGAAAGAAGGAAATGTGTGGGTGTTTCTAGAAAAAGGACAAGTAAATTCCCGGAGGCAAAAATAAGGCCACCATTGAGAAGAATTAAATAATAGAAACATAGAAATGTAGAGGACATAAAGCTAGTAGTAAAACTGTGGGAACAAGTGGAGAAAGGCTCTGCAATTTCTGGATTTTATCCTAAGGTTAAGAGAGTATCATGGAATCATTGAAGGTATATAAGTATACATTCCAGTTTATATTTACATTTAGGGCACTGGCTGTGATGGTATAGGTATGATATAAAATTGTGTTAGAGAAAGAATAGAAATAAGGTGAAGATATAGGAGGCTCCTAAATAAAGTTTTAATAGTGATGTTGCCTAACACAGTATAAAATGGAAAGAGGCACCAGATTTGAGAGACTTTAATGTTGTTAGCTCACAGAGATTTAGAGAAAGTAAAATCAAGCACTTTCTAAATTTGTGGATTGCACACCTTGATAAATAGGATGCTCCTTACCAGGAAAAAGAAAAAAAAAGAATTATGAAAAATGAAATAAGATTCAGAATTTGGAGAGGTGAGGAAAGGAGTATATATGTTGACTTTTACCTATGAGTGATTTGGCATCATGGTTCATTTATGCAGAAGCAGGAAAAATACACATTTAAATGAAGTCTAAATGAAGAAGAGAGAGACTGGAGTTTTAGAATCAGATTTTCCTCTGTTTAATCAAAAATTGGCTAATTTCTACCTGCTTTCTCTAAGTTAATTATATACGTTCCTGTATAATTTAGACTTTCCTCTTTAAAAAAAAATCAGTAAATTTCCTCTTTGAGAAAATAACTGATGAAAGATGATCTGGTGTGGCTTATAGTAATCAAGGTGGACTACCTGGTCAAGGACATAAAGAGAAAGTTCTTAAAAGAATTCAGTGTCTTCTCTTTGCCTTCCAAAGTTTTGAGGTCATTTAATTTTTCCTGGATGAGGATGAAATTTTGAAGACCGCACCCTGCAAAAGCAGGTTGTGGCTGATAGCAGACTAGGTTCTGGGCATTTGTTGCTATGAGGCAATACAGTGGCCATATTGAAGTTTAGGGTGCGTATGGAGGAGGGAGGACAGTCAGTGTAGATAATGAGGTAATAAATGATTGACTCATGAAGATGGGAGCTGATTCAAAGGAAATAAAATGCTAATATATCCAGGGCAATTTCCTCTCCTCCAACTTGTTGCCCAGGTTACTGGCCTCCAGGGAATTGTTGCACCCTACAAGGAGTTGTTAGTGAAGGCCCCTTGAGCTGCACACTTCTTGCCTGTTCCCCAGGAAGGCTCTTTTCCCACTTTTGGCCAAGTAGGAGAGGAGGGCTGTCTAAGAACAAAAAAAATCTGAAACCTACAAACAGGGCAGAATGCCCCCACTCCTTTGGGCACCAACTTGAAACCCCTCATCTGCAGAGGAGCCTCTCTCCCTCTTTCTCTCTGGTCTATCCTTTATATAAAACTTTTTGCTCTTGTCTCAGGGTTTCTCCAGTGTGCAACCTTGGACACCAGGGAACAGGACTAGGACTTGATTCTCAACACCAGTATCATACTGGTTCATGGAGTCAACACACTGGCCAAGATTTCTATCTTCATTTGGTAAGACAACTGGAGAAACGAGATTGGCAGGCCTCACACCATTCCTTACAAACTAACTCATTGCTACTGATCTGTTCTGCTGCATCCAATCAAGTCTCCCAAAGGCACTGACATCTTTTCAGTGTCTGTATCCTGGAATCTGTTAATGAAGATTGCCTTGAACTAATATGACACCTCTGTCAAGAGCTGAACTTCCATCTGGGCATTTTTGCCAAAGCTACCATTAATGTTGTTTTTGAGACAAACAGCTATCTCTCATTCAAACTTTGAAGAAAGATCATATTCACCAAGTTTCTCTATCAGGAATTACTGAAAATAATGTAAAGACTCACAGGAGAATAACTCTGAGGGACAACCCAGACTTCAGCTATACATATCAAGTAGTACTTTTGTACAAGAAAAATAAAACAAATTAGCTAGAAATTAAATAAATAAAATGGTAAAATCATAAGAAATGATCACTCTGTATTAGTCATTTGTATAAGTATTTTTGAGCTCTGCGATGAAATTATAAAGCTGGAAGTACATTTTTTATTATTATTAGCAAAATGTCATTATTTAATGAATGGATATGAGATGAATCCCATAAAAATGAGAAGAATGAAATCTGTAAGAGGATCGTCTAGAACTGTGAGAAATACTATTTAAATAAAAATTACATGAGCTTGATTCAGTTAATTCCAAGGGAAACCTGAGGAGAAGCAGTAAAAACAGTAGTGATATTCTTAGAAGAGTGTGAAAACATGGAATCCAAGAAAAGATATGTTTTAAAAATAAAATAATCATATGGGACCATATGCTGATGAAATTAATTACAAAAATCAAGGATTGTTCTTTTTATTAAACAATGAGTGAAGATAAAGGAGGAGAAAGTGTATAAGTAAACAACTCTATAAGCAAGTTTGTCTATGACAGAAAAATTAAAGATGGGTTTCAGGGAAGGTAAAGGAAAGCATGGTGCAAGCTAATTTTATTAATTTAGAATTTATAATGTCAGTTTAATTCATCTTGAATTTTCAATGGATTCCTAAGATTAGATATTAATTTCTAAATTATGCAAAGGAACAGAGAATTATTCTATTCATTTTCATTGTCAAACATAATTCATTAATTTAGGCAAAGAGTTTCTCAATTGAGATTCTGCACATTTTAAGATTAATTTGATGACAGAATGTTTATATAATATAGATTACAATAAAGAGGGCACTTTGGGACATTTTATCTAGGCAATTCAGAATTTTAAAAACCCCATTTTCTTTGAATTTCATTAATATAGCATTCACTTAAGATTCTACCCTGTGATTTTCCTTTTCCTAATCTTAGACCAAATTTTAAACTATTTTTTTCTTAATGACCTCTGGATATTCTGTTTATATCCCTGACACTATTCTTTTATAATCAAAAATGGAATTTTTTTTTTCATTCTATGGCTTAATTTTTAAATGTCTCATTTTGCTTTTGTAACACATGGCTTTTTATTCTTACAAACTTTGATTTTATAATTTTTCTTTATTTCTAGCACCTTCCGCTGCCTTTCAAAAACATTTTTCTTATATAAAATGTCTTAACTACCAATTATCTACTACAATCTTTCGGACCTAAGAAACCATGAAAACAATGTTTTTGACTTCAATAAGAATTATCTAAAATGTTGGAATTTTAAATAGTTAACAGTGAAGATTCTAGTTTTTCCTTTTTTATAATTCTCAATTTCCTTTACTTAGTAATCTGTTTGATTGGTTTCTTCCTCATCTTCTTTTTCTGTACTCTGACTTCTCATCTCCAACATTTAAGACAATTATCTTTCATTTTCAAGGTTAATTTTTGTAAACTACCTTTGTTATTTCTTTGCGTCTTTGTAAATAAGAATATGATCAACTACTTGATTTCATTCATAGACATTGCTTCAATTTGGAACCTCACATGAGTCCTGTCTTTGGAATCTACTTCTTCCACTAAAATTAGGAGCACATCCCCAAATCTGCTAGGCTCTGGTGCCTATTCCCTATCCTAGTTACTCCATTTCGGTATTTGGAAATTTTGTGTGTACATTTTCACTGGCAGGCATATAAGAATAGGGACACATGCAGCTTTTTTACAGGAAAATGTTTATTAAAATCTAATTGATGATATACAAAATCCTGAGTTAGATATTCTTTTATTGGGATAAAGGACAGATAGACACTGTTCCTCTGACACTGGTTCCTTGATTGATTAGTTTCAGGACCAATACCCCAAACTGAGGATGCTCAAGTTCATTAGAAAAATGGCATAGTTTTTACATATAACTCATGTATATTCTCCCATATATCATATTCAAATTACATGTAATGTCTAATACAACGAATGCTATGTAAATAGCTTTTACACTTTATTGTTTAGGTAATAATGATGAGGAAAATAAGCTTATGCTTGTTGAATACAGACACGATTCTTTTTCTGATATTTTTGATCTGTGGTTGACTGAATTGACAGATTTGGAATCCATGCATACATAGCATTGATTATTAATGAATTCCTGCAATTCATACATTTTCATAAATTATATAGTTTGGAGATACAAGACATATGCAAGAATAGTTACAACACAAGCCATGCTGGGAACAATGTTATAGAAATATATATATATATATATATATATATATATATATATATATATATATATATATTTGTTTTCCATCAAAGACCAAAGTGGGTCAGTCTAAAGGAGAGGAAGGAGAGAAAATGTTTTAAGAAAGCACTGAAGCACGGCTCTAGACAAATGGAAAATAGCAGCAGCAGACAGACTCGTCTGACAAACAGCTACAAGGGCAAAAGCTTTAGGCTGACTCTAAATCTAAGAAAACAGCAAAACAACAGTTTCTGAAAATAGTGACTGCAGTTTTGAGTTGAAAAAAATCTCATGCCTTTAAAGAGCAACAAAGTATGTTTTATTTATTTCTGAAACAGGGAATTAGTCATTAATCTCTCTAAATAATTGGATTTTTAAATATGGACAGTATACCCAACTATGTATACTCATACATATATCTATTCTTAAGAGCTATCTATCTATCTCTCTCTCTATATATATAAAGATAGCATATATATATATATATATATATATATATATATATATATATATATATAAAGATAGCATATGTGATTTTAAAAAAATTCAATCTTTCAGTGTGATCTCTTAACTTAGTATTTTAGAGAATTTGAGTTCTAGCTTAATTAGATCAGCAAATCAATAAATCATCTTTGGATAGTACCATGATTCATCTCTTAAATCTTATCAGTGAGACAACATGAAAAATGTCTGTTGACCTTGATTCTTAACTAATTTCCAACATTGTTATTTATTTTGAAGAAAAATTCACTATTGATCTGGACTGAGAAAATGACTAAGAATGAATAAACATAAATTATATAGGACTAGAGATGTCTCCAAATTTCTATTAATTCTCTGTGTGTCCTGTATTATATTGCCTGTAATTAGTTATATAGCAATATTCTTGTCTAAGCTGAGAAAATTTTATCTTAATACAACTAAGGTAGAAAAGCTATAACCCTGAAAATGACAATGATATTATGTTATATAAAAATAATTGCTATTATGATTAATTAAATTTTTTGGGATAAATACTGTGCAGTTGTTTTACAAGCAACCATTTATTGAATCTTGATAATGGCTCTATAAAGAAGGTATTATTATTATTATAACACTGTTTAGTAAGTGCTGCAATGAAGTCTTAGAATCAGAACTCACCCCTAAGTTCTCACTGCTTGTTACAATGGGCATGTGTCTTATCTATAGAGTTTCCATTCTCTATGGTAAAATGACTGAAAACAAGGAAGCCCAAAAGAGACCTGGTGGGGAATACTAAACCCTCATTCCAAGCTTAAGGTCTTGAAGGATCTATCATCTTCATGTGGCAGGAAAGCTTCTGGACTTCTCAATACCTGTTCCGTAACAAAGCCTTGGCAGAGTGTCTGATCTGCCTCCAGTCACAGCACCAAGCTCCATGTCTCCCCAAATTCCACTTGACAGCTTGACTAAGAGATTTGACTACTTGTAGCATCAGCAACATCAAAGTTCCAGCTAGTGCAACTTTACTCCACAACTGGATCACTTTCAGGTTGTCTGATTCCCAAGCAAAGCAGCAATAGCAGCAGTGAAACCTTTGGCTATTCTGGTCTTTTTTTCCACAACAAGGCATGGGGGAGAGAGCCAGGGAAGTAGAGAGTAGTATTTCATAACCTAAGTTACAGGTACAATGATAGAAAAGTTCTACATCTCTCTAATTTTCATCCATTGGCTTGAGGCATCCTGGGTCCAGTGGCTTCTGCCCCAACTAATCCAAGAAGGGCATCTAGCAACAGAATATATCCCAAGGAAGCAACTTCTGTCCTCACAGATGGCAACGGCAGCTACCAGATGTATGAATCTCACTAGAACATGATTCTAAGGGCACAGAAAACAAACTGTGTTTGGAGCCAAAGCCCCCATAATAGGTCTGAGACTAAAAGTTAACCCTAAAAAAGATAATTGCCAAATAGAGATTTAGCTAGATTTAAGATTTAGATACAATCAAGATAACTACCCATAACTGCAAGAATGTTCAAAATATAGTTTAAAATCATCTGCCTACACCAAGAACCATGCAAGCTACAACAATATCAGATAAATCAAATGTTGGAATTATCTAGTGAAAATTTTATGTAGCTGCTATTAAAATGCTTCAAGAATCAATTACATATTCTCTTTTTTATTCTCTTAAAACAAGTTTATAAAACCAAAATCTCAACAAAGTGAAATTATATATAAAAGAGAAGTAAATGCCTTGTTGGAACAAACTAGGCACAAATAATACTGGGAAACTCACTTACATGGAATTAATAAAAGTAGAACTCACAGAAATAAAAAGAGTAGAAAATTGGTTACTAGAGGCAAGGGGGATGGAGAATGATGATATATTCTTGGTCAAAGGATACAAAACATCAGTTAGATAGAGAACCCTGTTTTTGAAACCTATTGTACAAAAATAAATAAGTATGTGAAGCAATAGATATCTAAATTATCTGGACTTATTTATTTTACAAAGCATACATACATAAAGACATCACATTACACCCATAAATACATACCATCTCTAAATTTTGGATTAAAAATAAATTTTAAAAATACGTAAAAATGAAAGAACTGAATGCCATAACTGAATTTAAATATTCACTATATAAATATACAAGTTTGGTATTGTCACAGAATATGAGGTAAACACACCCAAATCAATTACATTTCTATACAATGAAAATATAAAAAATTAGAAACTATGATATCTCTTATAATTGATATGAAGAAAAGAAAATATTACACAGAAGTTCAACAAAAAGTGGATTTTATTTGTATGATGACAATTACAAAGGGCAATGAACAACATCACTGAGGATCCACATAAATGGACACATATGCCATGTTTGTTGACTGGAAGGACCAGCAAAATAAAGAAACCATTTCTCCCCAAATGTGAATAGTTTAGTGTAATTTATAAAAGTATCTCAAAGATTTTTTGTAGATATAGACAAGTCTATTCTATAATTTATATAAAAGGCAAAAACAGCCTTGAAAGAGATGCATAAAATGGGAACATTCACACTTCCCACTGTTATAGCTTTCTAAATACCCACATAATTAGGACAATATGGTATTCTCACATATACATAGATCAATGAAACAGACTAGACAGCCCAAAAATAAAAGCACACAAGTATCCTGAATTAAATTTTGCAGGCAACCCAATAGAGAAGGTATATCTTTTGAAAATAAGTGGTGTTTAAGTAATTAGATGCAAATAATCAAAATTAAAATACTATATAACCACATATGTAATAAAAATGATAGCTCACAATATATCTTTAAATTATATGTAAAATACAAATATAGAAAACATCTAGAAAATATTTTTTCATTGATGATTAGTCATCTTTCCATTGGTGTGGACTAAATATCCCATAACAAGAACTTAGAGAAGGAAAAATTTATGTTGGTCCATGATTTCAAAGGTTCTATGCATGGTTGACCAACTCCACAGCTCTGGACTTGAAGTAGTGCAGAACTCCATGGAAAAAGGGCATGGCTGAGCAAGCAGTTTGGGGAATGGCAACACGAAGCAGAGAGAGTGCCACTCACCAGGAACAAAATATAAACCCAAAGGTCCACCTACTTCCGAAAAACCACATCAAGCCTGTTGGCAGTTACCACCCAGTTATTCTGTATCAGTGGATTAGGTCACTGATCATATTACACCTCTATTAACCTAATTATTTTAACTCTGCGTATTCTGGCATTACCTTAGACATGAAATTTTGGGGAGTATCTCTTATTTAAACCATAACAAATTAGGATTATGCTAACCCTCTCTAGAATTGACAGAAAAACACAGCTCATAAAAGGAAAAATTAATCATTTAGAGCTCATCAAAATTTAAAACTTCTTTCTACAAAAGACAATGTAGAAAGGATGAAAAGATAATTTAAAGAGAATATTTACAACCCTCATATCTGACAAAGTATTTGTTCCTGGAATATATAAAGAATTCAAGTCTCAATAATAAAAATGAACAGTCCAATAGAAGAAAGGGCCAAAAAATCCATGTGCATTTCAGCAAAAGCTGTATACAGTTGACAAATAAGCATAGAAATAGATTCAACATCATTCCCTATTAGGGAAATGTAAATTAAAACTATAATGATAAATTACAGTACCCTGATCAGTATGGCTACGAAAAATAAAATGGCTAAGAAAAATAAAATTAAAGATGGTGAGAGAATGTGGAAAAATTGTATCACTAATTTATTGCTTCTTGGGAAGTAAAATGTAAAGCTACTCTGACATTTATTTAAACTACAATTGGCTTGCCATACCTATTACTCAGAATTCTCTGCAGAAACAGAATTAACAGTATATATTGGAAGGAGCTGATGTTGTGGTCTTGAGAAAGAATTTATTATCTCTACTAACCCTGTTTTGGGATTTAAGGCCTTCAACGAATTTGATAAGACATCCTATAATTATTGAAGGCAATCTTCTTTACTTAAAATTAACTGAATGTAGATGTTAACCACATCTACCAAATATCTCCCAGCCATACCTAAATTATGGTACAGTTAAATAGTTAGGTATTAAAGTTAACCAAACTCATACATAAAACTATAACATATAATCCAGCAATTACATTCTTAAACAAACATGACAGAGAAATGAAAAATGTATTTTTACCCAGAAAGTTGGACTCTAATCTTTGTCACAGACAAAATTTGAAAATTACCCAAATATCCCTCAATAGATAACATCATTAAACAAAATGTAGAACATCCATACAATGAAAGAGTATTCATAAAGAAAATGAGGAAAGTAATAATATAAAAATCATTTGGATAAACCTAAAGGGAAGAATGTGACCAAGAAAAAAATTCCTAATTTTAAAAAGATACACATTGTATGCCTTTATTTGTAGAAAACACAAAAGTCATTTAGTCATAGAGATGGAGAACAGATTTTTGGTTTCTAGGGGTTAGAAGTGAGGAATGATGGGTGTGATTATAACACGGGAAGGAAACTCAAGTGTGTTTATGGTAAAAGACATTTAAGTACCTTGACAGAGATTGTGAAGACATGAAGTCACACGTGAAAAAGTTGTACACACACACACACACACACACACACACACACACACATACACACACAAGTTCATGTATAACTAGTGAAATCAACATGAGTTATGTGAATTGTACCCATGTAGATTTCTGGATCAGAATATTTCACTACAACACAATAGTTATGCAGGGTATTAACCTTGAGGGAACCTGGATAAAGAATACATATGACCTATTTCTATTTCTTTGAACCTTCCTGTAAATCTAACTATTTCAACTTCATAACATTTTTTTGAAAGTGAAGACCAAGCATTAAGTATTAAATGAACATGCACCATGGTTCTATGGACTCTTCTTTGCCAGGTTACTTCATGCTTGTTGTTTTCTTGTATAAGACAATCTTTCAATACTTTCTTATTTAAATAAGAAATTTAGCATTCTGATGTTGCCGCAGTCCGGCTGCAGCAAAATAGCTGGTGGGGGTGTGGGGAGGGTGTGGGGGGGGTGTGAAGAACAACTGGTGTAGATTGATACAGCAGGAGTGAAAGCCGTTTATTGTAGGACAGGAGTGGTATATATACATTCCACACAGCTTATCTTAATTAACATAAACTCGATACAGCAGTCAACCAATAAGGAATCTCCACACTTAATGGCTCGCTGGTGTTATTTCTCAAACCACTCCCTCTGGCAAAATGCCAGGTGCCATCCAGACTTGTTTACAGACTCTAACATTTGCCAGGCACCATCCTGACTTGTTTACAGATCTTAACATGTTGTAGATATGATAATTCTTTTTCAAGGAAAGATTCCATACTCACAACCAGAGAGTGAGATTAGTACTCAGCTTCCAACTGAGATGGTAAATATTCCAACTTACATACATAGGTCACACTTTTTCATTAGGAGGCCCGAAAGCACAGGAAATAATGCCATTTTTCAGGAAAATGGATTGAACTTTGAATATTATGTCAAAGAAAATAAAACAAACTCAGAAAGTCAAGGTCTCATGTTCTCTCTAATATGTGGAAGCTAGAGAGGAAAAATATAAAGTTGTGTAGAGGAATCTTAGGAAAATCAGAGATCAGTAGAGGAAAGGGACGAGGGTCAGAAAGAAGGTGAGGGAAAGAAGAAATACTGGGGAATGATTTTAGCCAAATTATATTATTTTATCATGTTAATGTGTGAATATGTAACAACAAAACCCACTATTGTGTAGAATTATTATGCACCAATAGAGAAAGAAAAAGAAATAGCCAATGATCTGTGAGAAACTCAGCAAATCAATATAGGTATATTTTAAAATATCAAACTGTAGAACTGTAGAATAACTGAAGATAGAATAAATAAATATTAGTCCCATTGAACACGCACTAGAACTATTTAAATTTTATGATTAAATCCTCAATTTCAATTTTCTTTAAGAATATTTGGGAAGTAAATCACTTTTTTTTGAGATTACCTAGGAATATCTTCCCCATATTATGAATGTTAAACTGATTCTAAATTTACTAGGTTAAAATAAAGGTTTATGTAAATTATATGAAGCAAAATGGTAAGTTTCCAAGTAACTTATGAATTTAGATTATGTTTCCAGCCATTAATTGATGCTTCCACTGTAGGAGAAGGGGAGGGATAAGAGGGAGAAAGGGAATGTTATCTAGTTTGACTGAACGTGACTGAAATTCACAAAGATAATTGACAACTTTCCCTTTGTAGTGCCCAGCCTGGGTGGTAAATCAGTTACTTTAAATCATCCCACATGGTGAAGTTTATCCATTTATAACGTATTTAAATCTGGGAAATCTGCAGCTATAGAATATTAACAGCAGGTCAACAGAGAATCACATCTGAAATTCAAAATAAACAATAAAAAAAAAACCTAGTCAATCTTAGGCTGTTAAATGCATTTTTATTGATTGTATTTTCTTTCTTCAGCGTGAATCCAAAGGACAAAAACTGGCGCTGTGGCTTTTACACTTTCATTATCCCAAACAAGAAAGGAAAGATGGTGTGGAGAACAGAAACATAAAATAGCTGTTTCTGCAATAATGATCATCTTCCTCATAGCTTCATAATTTACTCCCAGTCCATAAGGCCCTCAGTTCCTGTGATTGCAATGATGGATGACTCTGCTTCAGCTACAATCGGGCAAAGACGCTGCAATGTATCACTCTGCAGGATGTACAATAGAACAAACGAACCAGCAGGACGAAATGGCAAGCGGGCGTGCCAAGGGAATTCTCCTCAGTGGAAGAGTAGATAGTCAGTCCCCAGAATTGTGTAAAATGTGGCTTGTAAATATTGCTCCCATTGTGGACACACGCATGTGTAACTTGACAGAAAAGGGCAACACTGGCATAGGAGAATGCAAAATATTTTCCACTTCAGTGCCCATATTTTTCACATGACCAGATTTTGCATTAAACAGAGCTCTAACTCAATGCCCAGTGAATTGTTGAGGATGTAAATATGTGTATTTAAACACAGAGGGAAACCATTTATAGTTTCATCAATGCAATTTGGTTTACTCTGAAGCTTATAATTCAGTACTAAGGTAATGCTAAATTATTGGTAATACTTGATTAAAATCATATTTAAAGATTACCCTGAATCTCTCTATAAGTCAATATTAAATTTGGACTGACTCAATTAGCAAGTGCAACAATACCCTGTATATTTGACCTCTTCTGCTCATTCTGCCATCCATTAACAAAAGGAGCCTTGGATTACAAGGCAGACCTACTTATTCCTACACCTGTCTTGTGCAACTTGTATAGGGAAGAAAAATTCTAAATAACCATACTTTACACTGTCTCATGTAATCTAATAGATATAGACCCTATACTGAAGACTAAACGCTTATAATCCTAACAGGACCTTAGTAGTTTAGACCTTGAATCAGCAGTGAATTAGAGTGTTCATTTGCAATTACTTTGAGTTACTATTATCTGGCCAGATCCACTCCTTGGCCAGTTCTTAGGAACAATTTACAGATCCATTTTGCCAGATATGTCTTTATCTTCTTTCTCAAATAAAAACTTCTGTTTCACAGGGGCCCTATTTTTGGGTGTGTATAGTTTATCTGTTTTGAATTTTTTTAATTTTTATTTTTAGTTTTTTTGTAGGAAAGAAATGTGCTATTTCCCTATCTTACCAACAGAGTAGAGTTGAAAAATAAAGTAAATAGAGTAGAAAAATAAAGTAAATCTCTCAAGTAAAAATAAATAGAGTAGAAAAATAAAGTAAAAAAAATCTTAAGAAGTACCCTAATATTACCCACCCGTATAGAGTTCTGTCAGATTTAATTCATATAGACAAGAAATAGACTGTTGCCTGTGTTTACTTGTTTGGGATTGGGAGGGGGGAACCATAATCTTAAGATTGGCTCTCAGGACAGATGCAGTGACCTGTATTCATTCATTCAGTTAAAAATGAATGAAACCAAGATGTGAGTTCCATCTTTTTCATATTGAAGCAGTTTCATTCAATGTTTTTGACTATTTTTAACTTTTGTGGGTTTTTAATTTTTTGGCTCAGGAAAGGAAAGGAGAAACTAAAAAAGGTATGATTATCATGAAATAATATTTTGTGCAGTTTTTATTTTTCAGGAAAGTGATTGGAAATTATACTTCGGCTTGGAAATGAAGATAGGACTTTACTGTAGTTTCTCTGTACACACAATATGCATTAATTTTGCATCACTCATTGCACTTTATGCAATGTTCTTATTTCATAAGGGGTTCTATGGAAAAAGAATTTGGTGAAACAGTGAAACAAAGTTAATTGGATAGTTTTACTATATAACTTAGCAGAATGTTTCATATGGGCATACGAAATGTGCACATCATGAAGAGATATTTCATAAGTTTCACTCAAGTATATTTAAGTTGGAAATTTTTGTTTTCACTTTTACAACCTATTCATATCCTGAGAAACATGCCTTGTGCAAACTATATTTTGAAAAAGTCTACCTAAATGTTGCATGAATAAGCAAGAATCGTTGATCTTAAATTTTATTTATCATTGCCAGTATTTTGATAAAGTGGATTGCTATAATACATGGAAATTTCTCTTTGTGCATTCTATTTTCTTTATCTTCTGCTGCTTTGTAGAGTTAGAATATTATGTGAGTTATCTCTTACTTTATTGAAAAAACTTCCAAATAGTTTGATGACCATTTTTGACATGCTGAAGCATTGGCTGTGCTTTGGAAACTAGAACACTATATTGTTTTTTAACCACTATGTAAGTGGTTAGAAAACATCCCATACCCATGCAAAATCACATGTAATCTGGTGCTCTTATTTATACTGGTTGTTTTTAAAATATACTTTATTTATTTGACATTCAGGAACTCAAGTTCAGTGAAGGAAGATGGCATATTACAATGGAAATAGCATTAGACTGAGGTTTAAGGAATGAGAGTTTAATTAATATTGGCAGTACAACTCCTGGCAGTTCATTTTATGGGCCTCAGTTCCTTATAGAAAAGATGAAGACTGTATGATTTATATATTCTGAGTGTAAGATGTGAAATAAAAACTTAATAAGGATTAAGAATAATTATTTCTTTTTACATATATGAGCCATTCTTATTGCAAATAAAAATCATGAAACAAAAAATTAGCATGTATATATTTTCTCAACATTTATCTAAAACATAAATATTAACATTTGAAATAGACTAGATGTTTATTAAGTGAGACTTCATATAATAAGGAAACATTTCTTCCCTACCTTCAGACTCAAATTATTTCTGGTTAAAATATCATTTTTAAATACAAATTGGGCAAGGAGACCAGAGAATCTTGTTTTTAGTGTGTGTTCATCTATAGAAATTTTTCTCTATCAAAATAGCCTTTAGATTAATAGATTCGGAATTCAGTTGCATATCTTTCAGCACATCAATCTAGGAGCACAATGCTTTTTAGTTCGTTTTTGTTTAAAGAAGAATGTGTACCTACTTGTTAGAAATCTTGGCACCTTCCCTCCTCTGTATATAGAACATATAATAGCTTGAAATTAAAAGAACTTAGCTTCAACAAAATATACCCATTAACTGTCACAGCTAAATTCTTCTTGGCAAAGAAAAAAGGGTACAAAAAAGAAAAGTGCGAGTTCATGAGAAGAACACAAATTAAGCCTTTTAAAATTCCTTTGGTTTAAATACCTATGTTTTATCCATTGTTCAGTAAAAGACATTCATTACTTTTTTTTTCTTATGATTCATTGCTATCTTTTTAATTTTAAAGATGTGTTAATTGTACCCTTTTAACATAAATGCAAAGTGCTTTATACCATTAAAATATTTTAAGGAAAAACATGATCTTGAATGTTTTTAAAGACATACTTCACAATTTGTGCTTAAAAATATACTGTGACAGAAAAGAAGATTAAAATGTTTGCAATTCATCTGTCTTGTGAGAGGTTTAGAGCAAATATAAATATAAAAATGTTTCATCTTGAAATGGGCAGAAAAATACTTTACTTTTTTTGTAAAGATAAATATCTTTTATTTTGAAAAAGAAGGAATCATTTTACTTTCTTTGTTGGGCCACTCTATGTGGGTCTGTTTAGTTTCTTGTTTATCATTTCACTTTGACATTAGGTTGGCACAATTACCCGGATTAGAGGCTACTGTAAGCTTGTTGAGGATGATAGGTATTCAGTTATGGCTTTAGGGCAAGCAGATGGACTCCCCAGAGCCCAGAGACACTGAATCTTGTTCTACCTGCAGGCTCCAAAGCAGGTGTGCACTGCTGATGGGGTTGCTCCAAATGGAAAGTACACAGGTGATGCTAATTAAGGAAGCTCAGGGACTAGGAAGGAGCTCTCAGTTTATTGCTGATGGTGGAGTGCCAAAGGTTAGTGAAAAGCAGGATTGTCTGCTGGCCCAGGGAAGATAAGAACACAAAGGGCACAGGAAAGAATTTGAATACAGGCACTTATCAGTGTGCCTTTTAAACTACAGCAGTAAAACTGGGAGTCCTTTTATGAATGTACTAATTTATTAACATCAATTTGTGTTACCATTTAAGTGATTAGTCTCATTTTTTCCTGACTTGAAGAGAAAACATCAAGAAAACATTAGACCAACCTCAAATAAGCTATGATTAAATTAAAAATCAGCTATATCACACACTTATAAATAGTTTCATATGGCATAATTTTATACCCACCTTGGCAACAATTCTTTCAATTTAATTGGCTATGTGTTAAATATATTTTCCTGTTATTTGGAAAATATGTTTTAGAGACATGAATACTACATTCCACAGAACAATGTAATTGCTTTTTTTATGTGATGATCAAATGGCTAATTTTAATAATTATAAACCTGAATTCATGATAAACTTGTAGATAATTGTGAACTTTACATATGCTACTTTGTATTAACTGTATTAGATTTGCTTTAAATTAATATCAAACTGTAAATTATCAAAAGAACAATGTTTAAAATTAGAAGCATATCACTTGAATATTCCAGATTTCAGCATGGTTTTCCATAGAGTAACTTATTGAAGGTAAACAGGTCATAGATCACCTGAAGTGTAGGCATTCTATAATTGGTCATTATGAAATTTAATTAGTGTCAGGTTTGTTTTTGTTATCTTTTGTTACTCAACTATCTATCCCAATACTTAATGGCTTAAATCCAGAACTGTTTTATTTGCCTAAGATTTTATAGGTCAGGAAATAAGGGGTAGGTGTGCTTGACTGGGTATTTCCTCTGTTCCTTGTGGTATTTTCTGGGATTGAGCATTTGGCTGTATTCATCTGGGTTATCAGCTAGTGATCAGGGTCAGTTGGAGTGCACAGCTAGCTGATGAATGGAATCCATTCACATATGTGGTGTCTCAGCTTGAATGGCTGGAACAGCAGGGGGATGGCTGGCTGGACCTCTACCCATCTCCATGTTCTTTATCCAGTAGGATAGGTGAGGACTCAGAGAAGTTAAAAGCTGAATATAAGACCTGTGTCAGGAATTACAAGGTGTCATTCCCATCACATTCTATCGGCCAAAGACAGTAAGCCTAGATTCAAATGGAGGGAAAAATAGATTTCAAAGCAGTATGAGATAATGGAATGGCAGAGATTATTATATCTTCTTCCCAAATGCATCTGAATCATTTTAATGTCTTTCACTTTGCAACCAGAATTTGCCCCCTATTTATGGAACTATATACCTAAATAAAACACAGGTGACTCTAAAATACTAATATTTATTTGGAAATGGCAGAGTATTGCAAGGGGACTATGCCTGTCATAGGAAATAATGGGCCTATTCAAAGACACTGATGCCAGGGGAAGTTTTTAAAGACAAAAATGAGGAGGATTACCTCATATATTTCAAAACAATAATCCTTAGTCACAAGGGTTAATAACAAGTGTGGCACCAAACCAAGTTTCAACAGACGGTTGATGGGCAGATGACCTTGTGGAAGTACTTTTTGCATGAGTTTTTTGGTGGCCTCTGTGCAAGTTAATGGTTCGGGCAGAGCCTTTTGTGATAGTTCTTATCAGGCAACAATTCATAACCCTTCCTTCATAAACTCCTGGCTGTGTTTGCTTTTTTAGAATTCACCTACAAGCAACCTCACTTTTATACTAAAAACTTTCACATTTCTTTCACAGAATGTTAAAAATTACATTAGACTTACAAATGTTATCTCCTTAAAGAGAGGAGAGAGATATATTGTGATAATTCCTTGTTAAATATATAAATTCCAAATCATTCTGAGAGATAGTTAAATAAGGAGTCAGCATCTGGGCCCTCATTGTCCTGAAGCAGTGCAGCCAGCACTGTTTTAATAAGAAGCACATGTTCACAATTAAAACACAAAACCTCAATGCACCTGGCCTCTCAAGGAAACCTAAACTGGAATAAATGAGATAAACTGTTATGGGGAAGAAGTGCTTTGTAAAAGCTGTGTCTGAATCAGACTCTTGGCCCTGTGTGTGGCTGTGAATTACATTCTCAGCACCCCAGGAAACTCAAGAAAAATCTTATGTGTCCATCCCAATCTAAAAGGATGAAAAATAAGTGTACTATGAAGTCTCTTGTTTTACTCTGCTCAGGCTCCTGACCCCTATGAAGTCAGAACAGGGATCCTCTGGGTCAAATGAGTTGTTGCAAGCTCTCCAGTAACTAGCACACAGGTGTTTGGGTTTTTTCATGAGTCCAGTACACATAAAGAATCTGCCCCTGGCAGGCAGGAGGCCTCTAATTTGACAAACAGAGCAATATTAACTACAGGCCCATTTGATTTATCATGTTTCTCAGGAAGGGTGTCCAGGCCACCATGACATTTGGCATATGATGGGCATGAGAGCTCTCTTTGCACACCTTCTAAGGCTGCTCACCCTATTGAAACCCCAGCCAGAATGTTATGTTGAGTGTCTGTATGGAAGAAGATGAGGGCCATGTGGAAGTGTTTTTGTTAGAATAGTGGTCTTTTGTGTGGTGGTTGGAAAAGATGACTGGGTCCACCTCAGCTTGAACTCTGGTGTGATACCTTTAGAGACTGAGTTCTGGAACTGATCTCAGAGAACTATTGCCATGAATTGTGTTGGGATTTTAGAAGGCCAGGCATTAGAGGAGCCTTTGGAAACTGAGGTCTAAGGCGAGGGTGGCTTTCTCCATAGCACTGGGAATCTCAGCCAGGATTTCACATGTTTGCTGTGAAAGCCTTTTCAGCTATAGTTGAGAGCCAAAACTCACAGGAACCTCATATTTTAGACCCCAATAGGCCTGGATTCCTGTGACCTTTTGCCACTCCTTGGGAACCTTGCCTGCATGCGATCTCCAGAGCTTTTACTGAAAGGAGATTCCTCAACACTCAATGGTTCCTGAATGAATCAAAACCCACAGTGTCAACTCCTTCATTCCTGAAATATGGCTAGGCCAATACCATGAAGTTTTTGAGAATCCCAAGACCAGAAATCCCTGGAGAACCTTTAGATCTCCTGTTTCTCATCATGACTGAACCAGCGAGTGTCATTTTTGACTGAGTGGAATTCATGACCATGGTGAAGAACAGAGATGCCAGTGAGTAGGAGCCAGCAGGGAACTGGGCCTGGAGCAATCGAGTGCAGGTGTGTGATCCAACATCTGTGGTGGGACCCCTGTGGTTCTGTCATTGGCTTCCAAATGACATGTGACTGACAAGGTGCAGCCAGGAGACCCAGAAATATAAAGCATGTTGTTGTGGGAAAAGGATTTGGTGTGATGCTCAGAAACAAGTTGCTATGCTTAAGTGGGAAAGATATATGGGGTAGCAGCCCAGTTTGTGTTTTTGCCTTCAGACACTGACTCACCCCACGTGGCAGAGCTCCCTCCAGCGCTGTGTCCTGGTTGACCTTTTTGTATCTCAAGAACAAACACCAATTTTCCAGGAAAGCTGTAAGAAATGCCATTAAAACTGGGCGGTGAGCCAAAGGCTTCACAATGCACCCAGGGAGACATTCATACCCCAACGGCCACAGTTAACTGCATAGATAGGATTCACCTCTGCTGCCTCCTGTTCCTATTGGAAATTATGAACCCATGTCCTCCTGTTCACATAGACTCAGACCAAAGCTTTCATGATCTCACTACAAAGGAAGCTAAAACACAAGGCTATATTTCTAGTGGATGAATGACAGAGGCAGATCGTCAAGAAGTCATTAGGCCAGCAAAGTTCCATGTTTGTGTAATGTTTACCCTGTCCTCTACTTTTGGGATCTCTTCTGCCACGCCCAGGTTTGTGAGCTCCTCAGAATTTCCAATTCCAGATATGTATTTACAGATTATTTTTCCTCTTCTCCTCTCATTGTGTCTTCTTTGGGGTGATAGTAATGTCCAGGCATTGTGGTGGATGGCAGTGGAAGATTTTTAAGTGCCACATGTTCCCATATGTATTAGACTCATTTTCTGTTTTGCCATTTGAAATATTGAATCTCTGACACTAACCCATACATTCTAGGCTCTGATTACTTATCTTAACATTGATAAAAACAATAATAAAGGAATAGAAGTAGAGGCATTTGATAGGAGGCATGGTGTATACTTAGACTTCCCTTTTGCTTCATCAGAGATACATATTATAAAACCTGTGACATATTTTTCTCATTTTACTTCTCCAAGAATTTTCAAAATCCACAAATATGTAACTTCCTGACTCCCTGTCTCTGTCATCAGGGTCACAATGCATATTTTTTTTATACATATATATAATCCTACTGCCATCACAGGTATATTTTTGAGAGCACTCTCACTTTGGTAAATACGAATTTCATGAAGAGATCACTGCCCCCCAATACACTGAGGTTACTGAAAATTCAAGCTGTGGTGAGCTTTCTACTTCAACAAGTTTAGACATGAAACAATGTAGGGGAAAATGAAAATTTTGAGTACATATGTGAAGGATATATATATATAACCTTATGAATCTCGATTGGCATACATACTATTACATTTTAATGTATTAAATATAAATATAAATATATATATATATATATATATATATATATATATATATATATTGAATTTGCAAACATGAACTATATGTGTCATATACTTATACTACCTTGATTCTTTCATGTCCATCTGTGTGGATTTATAATCAATTTTCAAAAGATATTTTTCAAGACATATGTATGTCTTGACATACATATTTATTTCGGAATACTCAAAATGAACTTTAGTTAATATTGAGTACTAACCCTAATATTTCTACAGTAAGTGACCCAGTTTAACATCAATGAAAGTATATTCATATGGGACATGATGTGTATTTTGAGTTAAATTTTTATTCAAAATTGTTATATTCCTATTTCTTCAGTATATATACATCATAGGATGTATCATTTCATCCACAATTCACAAATTGATATGCATATGATTCACTTTCATTCACTCCCTGTATCAGATCCTATGTATTTCTCCATGTTGCTTTACTTGCTTTTTCATGAGATTTCTTTTATATCACATAACTTTTGAATTCCTTCATCATTTTCAAAGCAAAACTCAAACACAGTTTGTTATTATTATTAGCCCTAATATTACCACTACATGTATAACTGCTTGGATCAAATGTTTGTATGTGAATACCAGATTTTATGTATTTTTAAAATATCAATTCAATCCATTATTAAAAATAGTAACCTGTTATATTTTTAATTAACCATATGCTCTATTCATGCATCATCTCTATATGCATAAACCCAGGGTATACCTAGTTTTATCCCCAAACTCTAAATGATAGTGTTTCAAAACATGCTCACAGAAATGGTGGAAGAAATATGCATGCCACCTGCTCCATATACTCCTTTCATCACATCATGTTCTGGACACAAAATGCAAAACTCACACTTATCTTATTCTTCTACCAAAGCCTCAATTTAAGGAGAGCATGGATTATTAAAATCATCTACGTATGCATTGCCTATTGTTTTCAAGTTTCAATCCTATGGTGAGTATACACTTGATTCTTTCAAAGATAGTGTGTTCAACTACCCCCCTGTTGAAATTATCCCTGATCTTATCACTCATTTTGTACTTCTCCTGATCTCCTAACATTCTTATTGATATCTATTTTCCCAAGTGCCTTGTTGTGACTGACTCTTCATGTGTGCTGACATTCCCATTTACGCTTTAATAGAAATTCATTGGATTGCAAAAAGGGCCTTTGGTCCAAATCCTAAACTCACTATTCTTCCTTACCCTACACTGGAATCCTGCCTACTCTCTCTATTTCACTGCAAGTTCTCTTTTACATTCAGTAGTCCCAGGTACAAGATCTTAGGCCATTGTCTATGGATTTAGAGGATTCATCTCTGCAGAACATAATTCAAAACTATTTATCCAAATCAAGGGCCCAACAAACTTGTGTGCTTCAGATCTTACCTAGTTTTAAATTTTCATAGTTACATTTCACCTTACATTCGTATAAATATCCCAGATGCCCAATACCCATATTCATCCAGCAGAATGACTTTTAACCCAAATCAAACATGATATGACCCTTAACCATACTCTGTTCCCTCAATCTATTTTCAAATAACAGCAGGTCCTGAGGTGATCTTGCCATACGGGTATGTAGGGAATCCTACAGGTGCTGAGAAGCTCAAGGTAAATGCAGAAATGATCCCTGGAGCAAATGTAGGCAGCTTGGTAGGACGTGTGAGGTCTAAAGTCATCTTCCAAGGCCAACAACCCAGTCAGGATGAAGGGATGAGGTTGAATCAGCCTCTCTCTTCTCAATGCAGAGAAGATGGTCACAATCAGGTCTGTGTGGATTGCTGATCCCGGGCTCCTAGGGTATATAGACCTTTATGTCTTGTGAAAATGTCACAGGAAGGTGGGGCAGCCTCCACCTCATGGGACCCTGGGAAACAACTGTTAGGACAAAGTGGTTGCCAAGGCAGTGACCTCATTCACTTTCCTGAAGGAAGTGACATCACCTCACTTCCTTGGTGATGGAACTCTCAGAACTTGGGATCCAGGAGGCGAGGCATCCAGAGGCAGTTCCACTCCCAGTGGGCTCACTTGATTGTCTGTACCAAGGCCAGAGTCATTCTCTTTTGGTACCTAGTGATGTGGGGATAGCCAAATGCTTTGAATGGTCTCAACAGGGGCCTTTCCTGAGAAAGAAGTGTTGTCTCATTGCTGGCTCCTGACAACTACACAGAGATGGCCAAGGAGACCAGAGCTGAGACAGGACAGGCCACTTCTGAGGAACATATTTTCACCCACCAGTCAGAGGACAGAGTGGATAGATGCAGACCAAATACAGGGGTGGTTTGTGTGTCTCAGTGGGTGTGTTTTTCAATTTGCATTTTGTCTCATGTGCTGAGAACATGAAGGAAAACCTTTTTTTTTCTGTGGTTGTTGTTGGTTTGAAATGAACTGTCAACTATTGAGCCTTTTTATGTCAGTGGATCCCACTGGGTTTGTGGTTAAAGAGAGTAGAGAGAAGAATGCAGCCATGAATGTGTCCTGTCTAGTGGAAATCTTTGCAGGACTCCTCATGGCCAATTTATGAATGGACTGCTGCTTGCCTTGCAGAAGGGCAACACCTACCAAGATCCTAAGTTCCCGTATTCTTCCTGAATTTTGGCCACACTCTTAAGGGGTTTGTGGTTTTGTGTCCAATTGTGTACCACATTCAAGCTCTGTGACATGGCCATGGACTGGATTGCTGAAGGGCATGCCAAGCATCTCAGAAAACTCAAAAATTAGCATGACTTGTAAGGATATCTCTGGAGAATCCCTGCTTTGATAGATAGTAAGCCAAGTTGCATGATTAGGAGCTGTCAGTGCCACAGTGTTCAATGAAAGAAAAGTTTTTCTCCAGGCTTCTTTCTTTCCTATTGTTTTGTTCCCCTGAATGTCAGGGAGGTGTTTGCCTTAGGGCACTCCTTTGGGACTCATCAAGAAAACATTTTCAAATGGAAATGAAGAGGCCTAATCTGTGCCTTTTAAGTAAAGTGCTTTGTAAAAGTTGTGTCTGAATCAGACTCTTGGCCCTGTGTGTGGCTGTGAATTACATTCCCAGCACCCCAGGAAACTCAAGAAAAATCCCATGTATCCATCCCAATCTAAAAGGATGAAAAAGAAGTGTACTATTGGATGAAGTCTCTTGCCTTCCTCTCGTCAGGCTTCTGACCCCTATGAAGTCAGAACAGGAATCCTCTGGGTCAAATGAGTTGTTGCAAGCCCTCCAGTAACTAGCACACAGGTGTTTGGGTTTTTTAATGAGTCCAGTACACATAAAGAATCTACCCCTGGCAGGCAGGAGGCCTCTAATTTGACAAGCAGAGCAGTATTAACTACAGGCCCATTTTATCTATCCTGTTTCTCAGGAAGGGTGTCCAGGCCACCATGACATTTGGCATATGATGGGCATGAGAGCTCTCTTTGCACACCTTCTAAGGCTTCTCACCCTATAGAAACCCCCAGCCAGAATGTTATGATGAGTGTCTGTATGGAAGAAGATGAGGGCCATGTGGGAGTGTTTTTGTTAGAATAGTGGTCTTTTGTGTGGTGGTTGGAAAAGATGACTGGGTCCACCTCAGCTTGAACTCTGGTGTGATGCCATTAGAGACTGAGTACTGGAACTGATCTCAGAGAACTATTGCCATGAATTGTGTTGGGATTCTAAAAGGCCAGGCATTAGAGGAGCCTTTGGAAACTGGGAACTTGGCCGAGGGTGGCTTTCTCCACAGCACTGGGAATCTCAGCCAGGATTTCACATGATTTGGCTGTAAAAGCCTTCTCAGCTATATAGTTGAGAGCCAAAACTCACAGGAACCCATATTTTACACCACAATGGGCCTTGATTCCTGTGACCTTTTGTCACTCCTTGGGAACCTTGCCTGCATGCGATCTCCAGAGCTTTTACTGAAAGGAGATTCCTTAACACTCAATGGCTCATGAATGAATTAAAATCCACAGTGTCAATTTCTTCATTCTTAAAATATGGCTAGGCCAATACCATGAAGTTTTTGAGAATCCCATGACCAGAAATCCATGGAGAACCTTTAGATCTCCTGTTGCTCATCATGACTGAACCAGCGAGTGCCATTTTTGACTGAGTGGAATTCATGACCATGGTGAAGAACAGAGAGACCAGTGAGTAGGAGCCAGCAGGGAACTGGGCCTGGAGCAATGGAGTGCAGGTGTGTGATCCAACATCTGTGGTGGGACCATGTGGTTCTGTCATTGGCTTCCAAATGACATGTGACTGATAAGTTGCACCCAGGAGACCCAAAAATATAAAGGCATGTTGTTGTGGGAAGAGGATTTGGTGTGATGCTCAGAAACAAGTTGCTATGCTTAAGTGGAAAAGATATATGGGGTAGCAGCCCAGTTTGTGTTTTTGCCTTCAGACACTGACTCACCCCACGTGGCTGAGCTCCCTCCAGCGCTGTGTCCTACTTGACTTTTTGTATTTCAAAAACAAATACCAATTTTCCAGGGAAGCTGTAAGAAATGCCATTAAAACTGGGCGGTGAGCCAAAGGCTTCACAATGCACCCAGGGAGACATTCATACCCCACCGCCCACAGTTACCTGCATAGATAGGATTCAGCTCTGGTGCCTCCTGTTCCTATTGGAAAATATGAACCCATGTCCTCCTGTTTACATAGACTCAGACTAAGCTTTCATGATCTCACTACAAAGGAAGCTAAAACACAAAGCTATATTTCTAGTGGATAAATGTCAGAGGCAGATAGTCAAGAAGTCATTAGGTCAGCAAGTTCCATGTTTATGGAATGTTTACGCTGACCTCTACTTTTGGGATCTCTTCTGCCACACCCAAGTTTGTGAGCTCCTCAGAATTTCCAATTCCAGATATGTATTCACAGATTTTTTTTTCCTCTTCTCCTCTCATTGTGTCTTCTTTGGGGTGATAGTAATGTCCAGGCATTGTGGTGGATGACAGTGGAAGATTTTTATGTGCCACGTGTTCCCATAGGTATTAGACTCATTTTTCATTTTGCCATTTGAAATACTGAATCTCTGACACTAACCCATAACCTTCTAGGCTCTGTCTACTTATTCTAACATCGATAAAAATAATCCTACAGGAATAGAAGTAGAGGCATTTGATAGGAGGCATGGTGTATACTTGGACTTCCCTTTTGCTTTATCAGATATACATATTATAAAACCTGTGACACATTTTTCTATTTTACTTCTACAAGAATTTTCAAAATTAACAAATATGTTACTTCCTGACTCCCAGACTCTGTCGCCTGGGTCACAATGTATATTTTTTTATACATATATATATATAATCCTACTGCCATCACAGGTATATTCTTGAGAGTACTCTCACTTTGAATGTTTGTATGTGAATACCAGATTTCATGTATTTTTTAAAATATCAATTCAATCCATTATTTAAAATAGTAATGTGTTATTTTTTTTATTCACCATATTGTGTATTATATATATTTGAGAAATATCAGCTAAACCAACAAGTGTAAGGAAAAATGCATTTTATTGGATAGAAATATATTCCTATCCTAATGAGTTATCCTCCCTTTGTATGTGAGGATATTGTATTAACGACATTGTAAATTCCACCTATTCACATCACATGCCTTTATCTGCCTACTTCTGACTGGTTCCTGACTCCACTTACTTAATATGCTTAATTATATGCTAATTGTTTTTATGGAGTTTTTGTTTGGTTTTTTAAAATTACGTATTAATAATAAAGGATTATAGTGTACTATGATACTGTGCAGTCTCCAAGGCATCAAGACTATGAAGAGTTAACTTTTTCTTATCATTAGGGTTACAATTACTAAATTACTTTTCCTCAGGAGATGGAACCTTCTCAGAATGAAAATGTTAATGCTCTCTCTTCTCTCCAAAATGAGTCATTTGCTCTTCTTGCCTATTGGTAGGATTAGGTACATTATAGAATTCAGAAAATTTTAAACATCTGTTATGAATTTAAACTGGCTTAATAATATAAGGGAATGTTTTGAATGACCTTCTATGTCATTTATGCTGGCATTTATTTATAATTAGTCCCACAATTTTTCTGAATAATTAAAAAGTAATTTTGTTGGATCTTCCTTTTTATTTCATTAAATATATGTAAAGATCAAGCAATATATGAAAAGAAATCTCCATATTGCAAGCCATGGACTCCATAAGACCTGTAAATCTTTCATTAAATGCTCTGTATAGATTGATTGTCACCGAATTTAAAAGTTATCTTTTGAGTAATTGAAAGCAGAACAGGATTCACAATGGTGCTTGCTGCTTTTTGAAACCATTAATCTCTTGAGTGACATTTACATATATCCAGGAATTATATTAACTACTTCATCTACATTTGAATACAGGATTACTTGAATTGGTGATAGAAAGCATTTTTTAGTAGGTAAGAGTGAGGTGATTATTCCTTTTACAGTTTAGTCTAATTGAGTTTAATGTTACACTTTTGTTTAATTCTTTTATTTATTGCTATGTTTTCTAGGGGCCAAATCTAAGAATTAACTGCCCCATGGCTAGCTAATCATATATTATGGGATTTTTTAAATCTGTGCACATTGGTGTAACCAATTTAAAATAATCACAGTGACAAAGAAAATTGGGCATTTCTGAATTATTTGAGTGAACTTCTTACCCTCTTTGAAACACTTTTATAATGCATTCAATATATAAGTTCTGAGTACTTCTTGTTAAAAATCCAACCAGTAAAAACTATACAATAAAATTCAGATGTTTTAAAATAGTATTTGAAATCATAGTTGTATGTGTATATAATATAAAATATTGGTAACAATAGCTAAACCTTTTAATATTTTTTTAAAAATAGACCATATGTTTAATTTTAAAATGAATCACTTTTATGATTTATTTATTTTTTTTACAGAGAAGTCATTTTTTAAGCTTTAACTATCCAACTATTTACATTTTTATTTTAAGAGAAAAGGGTCAAATATGTTTACAAGGCATCAATATCTACTCCGTTAAAACATAATTTAGGTACTCTGGCCTTCAGATGATAGAGGGTTCAAGGTGAAGCAGCAGACTGTGACTTGCTTCTCTAAAGATTCAGATCTCAAAAGATTTTAAAAGTTGTCAGTTATATCAAGCTCACCTCCATCTCAAAGTGTTGTTAAGACGTCCTAAGACGCACGTGTTGATGAATAATAGTCCTACCCAGACTGATCAAATGATAGAACAGATATTTCTCCAGAACAGGGGAAAAATAAGTGTTGGTTGTAAAGTCCTCAGTAATTCTCTCTGTGCTTCAGCTATTTCCAGAACACATTTTAAAGCCTGTTGTTGTTTGGAAGCATAATAATGAGTAGCTTTCTTGAACCTGAGCAAGGGCTTCAACAATGAGGTTCGGAGCTCTAGAAATAGTTTCAAGTTAAGCTGCTCAGTAGTAAATCTGATTGTTTTCTTGCTATGTGAAGGCGAATCACATAACATTCAGAGCCTTAGTGTCATCATCTAGAATACGGAGGTGTAGGAACTTCTTTCTTAGGCACTTGGTTCAGGTGAGATTCAAATGACATTTCTAAAATGCTGTAGAATGTGATTAGGATTGTGCATACATAAAGTTTAAAGGGAGTGATCAGGAAGAACAAATAGCTCAAGCATTCTTCTCTCAATCATTGAAATATAGTTCTGATACTGTAAAAAGGAAATAGACCTTAGTCATTGGTGGGTTAAGGAAATGAGGAATTGAGGTTCATTTACCTTAAAGACAAAAATTACATACTTATAACTGAGCAAGCTTATTATTATTTTTATTCTGAATATGAGGCCTTTTCTGACAAGTAGGACTTCAGAAAACAAGTGAAACTGGTTTTGCTATGAGGAAGAGAAGACAGGAGAAAGCAATTATGATTGGCATTTATTGAGTTTTTCTGTGCATCTGAGCACTTCATATACAGTATCTCTTATAATCCTCATGACAACTCAAAAAAGTAGTAACTCTTGCATGCCTATAATCCCAACAACTCAGGAGGATCACAAATTTTGAGGCCAGCCTCAGCAACTTACCAAGGCCTTATGCAACTTAGCAAGATCTTGTCACAAAATAAAAACTAAAAGGGCTGGGGATGTGGCTCAATGGTAAAGCATTTCTGGGTCCAATCCCAAGTACCAAAGAAAAAAAATGAAATAAGTTCATATTTCTTTTACATGTATATAAGTTAAGGCAATACCTTTTGAGTGAGGAGTTAAATTTCAAACTCAGAAACCAAACTCTTACTCACTAAACAGAGGACACTTTCTTACCCTCCTCTTAATATCTTTTATCCTGTCAAAGAATAGAAGTGAGAGGAAAGCTGAAAGCACTTTGTTTGTAGGGATCTTCTTTTAAATATTTATGTATCCTATGTGGAAAATGTACACATCACAACTCAATACTTGGCTGTAGTGTCTAGTTTAAGAGTTTTATCACTTTCTGGCACTCAAATATATTATTACCAAATTGCATAATCTGACTCAGCAGTTGTAGAAGAAAGAGGATGGATTGACTTCTTAGTGAGATCTAAATGGCTAGATAGCCCTGATACAAATATCCTATGCTTAAAATTTAGCTATAAGTTGAGGTGGGATTATTAGAAGTTACTGAGTCACCCCTGAAAGGTCATTTTCATTTTGCTCAAGAAGTATTCATTCTGCATCCAACTGAGGTCCATTTTTTATGAAAAACTTTATTTACTTGATTTTAAAAAGTACAGCACTATGCAGATGATGAATTTTATTTTTATAGTTCATTAAGCATCGTGTAATCTCAGATATGGCTCATACACCCTTCATTTATTTTCTGCTAATATTTGTGCATGAATTCATTCATGTAACAAATAGTACTGAAACTGATTACTATATTATCCTTAATTTTCCATCTTTTTGGAATTTACAAAATGTGATAGTTAAAACATCTGGGAAATATTCTCACTATATGCAAAAGTAATTGTGCCATTTATTAGTCAAAAAGTGTATGAAATGTATCATTGTGAGAGGTTTACAGGTATTCTCCAGATTTTACTTGATTTATTTTTATCAGTGACTTTTGAGAGTAAAATGTTACTCTCCTGGATTAATTAAATTGAGCAAATTCTAATGGAAAAGTTAAGCCTGTATCCTTAGACACTGTATTTTCCACTGAGAGAGATTATGCAAAAGAGCATTTTAAATGCACTAAAATCTGGCATTTAAAAGAATTTGTTATGCACCATTATTTCCTCTAACAATGAAAACATGGAGGCAGCAGACATGAATAAATCAATAAATGTTCTTTTGATACAGCAGCCATGTTTTTGGTTTATTCAGCTCTGCAGTTAATGCAATGGGAAAGAAACAATATCATTTTGAGTGATTTATAACAATGTGTTTCTGACTGTATCATTTCATTGTTTATAGCTTTTACCATCTCTAACATAGTGATTCTGGTATTTTGAAAACAAATACATCTTTCCACCTGATATTGCCTGTTTGTTCTGATATTCACCATCTCTGAATAAATGCATTATTATTTCCAGGTGGGAAAGGTGGAAAAAAGAAGAAAAATAAAAACTCCTCTAAACCACAGAAAAACAATGGATCGACCTGGGCCAATGTCCCTCTACCTCCTCCCCCAGTTCAGCCCCTTCCTGGCACAGAGCTGGAACACTATGCAGTGGAACAGCAAGAGAATGGGTAAATGTTATTTTATATACCAACAAAATGGCCCAGGCTGCATTCCACTCTCTATTTTTCTCTTTTGCCCTGAGTTCTTGTTCTTTCTTAGCTCCCCTCCCACCCTGTTCATTACATTTTCCCTCTTTCCTGTTTGCACTGTCCGTGTATTTTTAGCTGATAAACACAAAACAGCACATACTGAGGACTGTGAATCCTTGGCCTTCAAGTGCCTCAGATTGTCTGCAATCATGATAATGCAGCCTACATTTATAATATTTCTTGTTAGTTTGAAAGCAAGTACCCACAGCTCTGTGAACTAAGGAGCCACTCCTGAGAAGGGCTGAAAAGGGAATTAAAATAGCCTTCTTCATCATCCCTTGCAGTTCTCTAATGGCTTGATGCCTGGCCATAGCAGGGCACCACGGTAGAGCGCCATCACAATGGGATAATTGTAGGGACCTGGGCAGTGGGTAGAACTTTAATCATCAGCTCTGATGGGAATTTAGGGGCAGGGACAATAAAAGAGTTTCAAGAAAATGCACACTCTGTAACAAAACCTTTTTAAGTTAGAAAATTTCCTTTGAGGACCTTTAAATGTGACCAGTTTTCTGATTGTTTTTTTTGAAACATCTAACAAGAGTTAGTGTCCTCTGTAAGCTTAAGTGTTAATTGATTTTGAACACAGACACAGATAATTTTTTATTTGAAAGAAAAAAAAACAGGTCAAAAGAATATATTCTCTTTTTCTGTATGAATAAATCCTATGTCTTCCTTATAATTCCTAGGTCACTGTTTATTTTGACTAGACCTTTATGTAACCTAAAATAGAAAATACAGACAGTTTTTCTTTGCATAAATTTTCTTTACTTAGCCTGTGTGAGGCCCTGGGTTCAATCCCCAGCACTGAAAAAGAAAAGGAAAAGCAAAGATACATATTCCATAAGAAAAGATTATCACACAGAATTTTACAGTCTGCATTTTTAACAGAATCATCACAAAATGAGGGAATGAAATTTAACAGATGAATATGAAGAGAAAGCAGTGCTATTAAAACTTTATAAGCATAAAATTGCAAACACAGATCACACAAAAATTATGGGTAATT
Source organism: Callospermophilus lateralis (assembly GCF_048772815.1). Taxonomy (NCBI): domain Eukaryota; kingdom Metazoa; phylum Chordata; class Mammalia; order Rodentia; family Sciuridae; genus Callospermophilus; species Callospermophilus lateralis. The sequence goes on from NW_027514930.1 coordinate 659,885, forward strand.
TGGAATTCTTTCTATTTTCTTTTTTTGTTGAGTCTACTTGAAATATATATACAATATAATAAGGCCAGTTACTCATTAAAATAAAACTAATTCCATCAAAGTGAGTACTAAACTTATCACTTGATTTTGTTTTATCTAGCAGTAGAATTGGAAATACTAATTTGATAATGAAATAACACATGCTATTGCAGACTTTTATCTTTTGACAAAATCATTTTCAGAATATCAAGATATAAAGCAAAAACTTATTTCTTAAGGGGATTTTAATTTGTTTAAATATTCATCCAAAATGCATGATATTAAAAAATTCCTTTTTAAAGATTTCTATAATATCAACTTGATTTTTTAAATAGGTAAATTATATTTGTTGACCATATACATGTATATGTATATATCTACATGCATGTGTATATGTATTCATATGTATATTTGAAGTCTATTTAGGATGTATTTCAGTCCTTATTTACCTTTGAATTTTTATCACTTTACCTAGTATTGCTGAAAAAAAAGTCATTCTTGCTCAAAGTAATGGTTAGGTCTTAAACAGTTAATAATACTAACCGCAGAATTACATTTACTTCTATTTTAGGTTTTTTTTTTCAAAGAATATTGTAAGTTTTATTTCAATTTTTTTGTGATGAAAACATATTTAAAGTCAATGCAAAAAGAACAAATTAAACTTACTAAGCTGAGGCTGATATTGTTCCTTTGCATATAATTTTTACATTTTGGTGTTTTCTAATGTGCAAACCTCACACTACCAAAAAGGAAATATTATTAGACTCAGGTTGTAGTCTGCTATTCATGAAATTAACATTGACTATTCCACAGATGAGAACTTCTATAGAATCTTCTTATATTTTAGTGTGAAAACTTCATAATTTAGGCTTGAGGTTTTCTTCATATTCAAAGTACAGAAACTTTAGAATTAATTTTTTGCTTTCGATAATTTTTACTTCTATCCATCAAGGATTCTGCATTTATACTACTTACAGAGATAAACAGATTATGACACTTTTATTTATAACATCATAATAGACAATTTAATCCACAAATATTTCTATCAAGTATAATAAGTGCTAAGCATTGTACTTGGAAGAGACATAGGAGACACAAGATAAATGTACAATTACTAGGGAAAACTGACCTGTAACCCAGAGGGGAAGATAGAAAGCACATTCTAGATAGTAACCCCCTTCACAACACTTATCCATCTCCATCTCTCTGTCTCTCTGTCTCTGTCTTTTTCTCTGTGACACACACAATTTTGTACAATGAGCTCTTGGGGAATGTTGTATAAAAAATAATAATTTGTCTACCCCAAGGAATAATCATAGATGCCAGGTAAGCAGGTAAGTCTTCAAAAAGCTGATAGCTGGAGAATATTGCCGTGAATCTTGAATCATTTCTTCATAAAGAACATTGCCAAGTTGGGTGGTTGTTAGATGCCAGATATAGAGCAAAAAGTAAGGACAAAGGAGAACAAGAAATAAGTCTCTGATCTAATGGATCTTATGTACTAGAAATAGGTCGTTAATCAATAGCTGCATTGAAACAATACTAAGGTCACTATTTGAACAAATGGAAAGAAATTTCTGTGGAGAAAGAAAAAATTAAAATTAATACTATGTGTGATGAGAAAATGAGAGTAGAAATAGCTCCATTGGTCTTCCTTAGGAAACCCTGCCCTATTCTAGTTAGAGGTATCAGTTTTTCTCTTAGTTGCCCCTATTCACTACCACCCGCTTCCATGCCCTACCCTCAGCACTTTATTTTAATTACTTGTCTGCATCCTTCAGCAATTGGTGGCTTCTGTATGTGGTTTTATGAGCTTTAACCTACATTTTGTATGACAACATCTGACATGGAGTCTTAGTTTTCATCTTGAATGCTTAATGCCATAGGAAATTTCTGATTTTTGAATACAGATGATGGATTGGAGAACATGATGCTGAAGGACATGAGACTGCAGGTGAATCACATACAAGATATCATAGCATATGATCTAGAAATCATATCATATAAAAATGCTAAGGCAGTAAAATAAGACGATGAAAGTGGGTAGGTGAGAAAGGAGTAGATTTAGGCACAATTCCTAGCTGATAAAAACTGTGTGATCTGGAAAATATAGTCTCTAGTTTTTGTTACAATTTTTAGTATAATTTCTAAGTGTTTAGAAATCAGCAATTTTCTTTCTAAGCATTTCTTGGACCAGTCTTTCTTTACAATACTAAATACAAAAAGTTATCAAAGCATTGTCCAAATAACAAAATATTTAATTGTTAATTCAATAATATGGTAACAATGCTAAATGTTCTCTCTCATCAATATGCATCTTTAGTTAGACAAAATAGTGTTAAAATGTATTAGTTCTTCACTATAAATATATACATTTTATTATAGTCATGATGCTAGGAAGCATTGAAGAGTAATTAAGTATAAAACTGGTGCTTTGCTTTGTTATTGCAATTAGAGATTGGCAAGCTTTTGCTAGTGTTGAAATTTATTGTATTTTTTATTAGTAATTTGATATTTGTATTTGGCCTTTAACAAGTTAGTTCACATGCGGCATTGATTTGCCATCATCTTTATCATTATTCTTCAGGCAAGACATTACAAGATGCCTCATATTTCACTGACAGAATGTCAAAAGAACAAGCACTTCCCTAGGAAAGGTTGGCCAGAAGAACTATGGTTTGGCATTAGGAGAATTTTCATTCATTTTAATGTTACACAAGAAAAAGATGAAATTCTATCTCTCAAATAAGATGTGTATTATAAAATGTGAAGGAAACTATCAAAACAGATGTACATTTTTATAAACTTTATAGGCACATCTGTAGTCTTTTCATCCTTCCTTAGTAGCTGCATGAACTAAGCCTAAAATATATGTTCCTCTGGAATGGATCAAGACTTGACTATTTCAGAGATGATGAACAATTCTTCGCCATTTTGATTTGCACTATATCCCAGCTTCCTTTCCTCTATTCTTTCATATTTTTCTTCTTTGGATATTCTTTCCTTCTTTGTTTATTTATCTAATGTTGGTACAAATCACTTTGAATCCATGGACTTTTCCCAGCTTTGCTTATATACTGCATGTAGACTTATATACAGAGTTGGTATATTAAAGTTCTAGAGTAACTTTGAAAAAGGACGTAGAAGAATTGGTGATAAAATGTATAGTATGTTAATGAGATAGGTGATGAAATATGTTTTAGTCATTTAATACACAATGCAATGCATTTACATAGTATTAAAAATAATGTTTTAATGGTTAGACACTTCTTTGCTTGATATTATTTGAATAATAAAAATGAATCTAATACAACTTACTACCATGTTTTTTCTGTTACCTTAACACATGTGATGCATATACCATACACTTTTCCTTTCTCTTATGTTCATTTTGTGTTTTCATTCCATAGGTATATCTCTATTAGATTATTGAAAATAAGAACAGTTTACTATTTATGGACTAAACAAATTTTAGGAGATAAGTGGCTAATTTCATTTGAAAGATTAAGTATGTAGTTTTTTATTTAAAAGTATCATATATCTGGGAATAAACCAATGTAAGTAAAGAAAGTGCAATTATGACTTTCTGACACAAAAATAATTGTGCTCTTTTCTACTGAATTTTACAAAGTAAATGTAAATTTAATTGATGAAGTACAATGCTAAACACATTCTATACTGAAAAAGGACAATTATTTTATGATTAGCTTTCTTGTATATTTTTTTGTTTGAGTTAATAATATGACATTTAAAGTTAAGAAAATAAACCTAAGCATTTTTATTAATTAATCAATTTGTGTGTTTTTATTTCAAATCAGTAAATATGCTTATAACCTACTATTTTTAAGGTATACTGTTAGGGGCAACAGAACAAGAACAGTTCCGTGTTATAATTCTAAGGTAGCTTAAATCCACTTGAGAAAAAGATACCATAAACATGTGAAAAGTAAATACAAAAATAATTTAAAGTGTTAAAGAGTCCAACATTGGAAAGAACATTAGAGGGTTATTAATCAATTTTCAAATAAATGTAGAAAAATATTGTCAGCACCAGTTAAGAAGAGTAGTTTAGCAATGCTAGTTGGCCTCATCAAGGAAATCTTTATAAAGATATGAGATTTCACCTATAGCTTGAGGATTTATCAGATTAAGATAGGTAAATTTGGAGGCATCCAGTTTATTTGAATAACTTGGATTCTATAAACAAACCTACCAGAAAAGTATGTAGACAAGAGGAGACAAACCAATTTAGTTTGAGCAGAAGATTCATGTTGAGAAACTATAAAACCTATCCTAAAGGTAGACTAAAGATTAAATATATTTAATAAACAGAATAGATAAGAAAAATAAAATTGGTAGACCATTCTCATATTTTCATAGAAAAAAACGTAAGTGGTGCTCTGCATCACCTGTGCCCATTTTTTTTTTCTTTCTTTGGAAGATATTGCCATTTAGGGAACTATCTGAATTGTTCCAATACCATTTCCCTTCCACATATGTCACTTAAAATTTTCTCTTTTTAGTGATCACTGTAGTCTTGACCAACCCCAAAACAATATTAGGCCTTCCAAATCAATTCTATAGTACCCTGTATTTTTAATAATTTACTTAATAACAATCTACTGAATTGTATGCTATATGAAATAAAGTCAGGACCCTAACACATAACTGTTGGGAAAAAAGGATGATAAATTTGGGGTTACTTTAAAAAGAGATTTTAGTTTTATAGACCAGTTTTTGGTTCACAAGAAAATGAAGAAAAGCATAGTGATTTATCCCAACTTTCACATATGCATAATCTCCTATCATCTCTCACCAAGCTGGTGCACTTATTCTAGTTGATGAACTTGTATTGGCACATCATTATCTCCCAGAATGCATCATTTTCCACAGGGTTTAGTTATCATGTGGTACATTCTGTGGTTTGGACAGATTCAGGTTGACATGTATCTACCATTATTGTATCATACAAAATATCTTCACTGTTCCAAAATCCACTTTGCTTTTTGCCCATCTCTCACTCCCCAGAGTCTGGCACTACTGATGTTTTTACTCTTTTCATGGTTTTGCCATTTCTAGAATGTTCTGAAATTGGAAATATACAATCTATACCTTTTGTATATTGACTTATTTCACTTACCAAGGTGCATTTATGTTTTATCCATGTCTTTTTATGACTTGAAGCCCAATTCTTTTAAACATTGAATAATATTCCATTGTCTGGATGTATCTGTTTATTTATTCAACTTCTGGGGATATCTTAGCTACTTCCAAATTTTGGCAATTATAAATAAAACTGTTATACATGTCCACATGCAGGTTTTTATGATATATTCAGTTTTTAACAAAATGATTAAAATGTTACTCAAGTGAAGATATTCAACTTACAGTGGATCTATATGAGTTACAGGTTTTTTTTATAAGGGAGATCAAGACTAGTTATGCATAGCTGTGATATGGATAGTTAATTCTAATTTTAGGTACTAAGCACTAGCAATGGAGAAGAGTATTAAATAGTTCTTGGACTTAAGGATCTCACAGAATAATAGGACAAAAGAGACAGAGACAAATAATCCCAATATAACATGGGTAGTTCCACAATGTAGGTATTATAAAATTCTAATCAGTTGTATATGGAAATGGGAGAGAAGGTTCCACAAAACTAACCACCTTTGAGGTGACCAGGAACCCACAGGCAGATAGATGATTTGAGAACAGTCATATGCAGACCCAGAGTTTAGGAAAAATTAGAAAATAGGCTGATGTTGGGGAAATAGTGAGAAACAGGGCTAAAATAACAGATTAATCCATTGGGGAAGGATCTTTTAAGCCAGCTAATGAGTTTTGACTTTCCTCATATTAGTTATGATCGTAAGTGTAGGTGTGATGTGAATTAACATCCTGTTGCCTGCATTAAAGATAGGGTGGAAAAGAAGAAAAGAGAATCAGAAAGCTAGTGAACTATTTTATAGAAGGTGACTGATCAATAATTGTGGAAGAGGAGATGTGGGAGGCAGATTCTGGAGATATTTAAGATGTTGAATTAAGAAAACAATTAAATCCTTTATTATTTTTATCTTATATTTAAAAATCTATAAAAAAGTATATTAGGAATTATTTGATTTCTGAAATCATTAGGATTACAGAAAAAAGTATAAGTAGAAATTCTGCTGATTTTGTACCACCACAAAAACATATTCCTGGTCATATTATGGTCATATTCCTGGACCATAATCCCCTTTCTAGATGTAATTTGAACATGAAATATAAGTATTTAAAACAATTGTATTTTGAGCACTTAAAATATGTCAATGAGGTTCATTTCATATTAAATGTTTTACTACAATAAAACAGTTTTTTTAAAAATATATATTTTGTAGGGAAAGGTTTTGAACTTCTGTTTTCTGGTTTGAATTTAACACTCAATGTAAGCAGAAGCATTTGATTTTACTGATAAATTTAAGGGAAATAAACTAATATTGAGTATAATTTGTGTCATGAAGTTTTATGACTGGAATATCAAACAGAAAGGTTGTCATAAGTCTAGAATAAAAGCAAATCAAGTTCTCTCATACTTCTTATATGGTAAGTCAGCTCTATTGATGTATTCTGCTGGTGCATAAGAGAAGGAAGCAGTTAAGTCTACAAGCACTAAATTCATTAATTGTCTTTAATTAGCAATTTGGTGTTTCCACATGAGTAACTTTGTTGGGAAGTTATTGCTTTTTGTAACTGTGGGGTAACAATTAGCGAAAAAGATCTTTAAAGAATAAATTGAGATACTGAGATAACAGTTGTAATTACAATTTTAAATTAGGTGATTTACTATAGTAGCATTGACAATGTGATCAGGATGAAATAAACTGAGAGAACATTTTAGACACCGTGTGGTTGCTGTTTATTGTCAGTGTAGCCATTTTTGTTTGTCTATTAATGTGCATTTTTCCTCATCTAATTTCAGCTATGACAGTGATAGTTGGTGCCCACCATTACCAGTACAAACATACTTACACCAGGGTATGGAAGATGAACTAGAAGAAGATGATGATCGGGTCCCAACTCCACCTGTTCGAGGCATAGCTTCCTCTCTTGCTATCTCTTTTGGACAATAGTCTACTGCCACTCTTACTTCATCTCCACGGGAAGAGATGCAACCCATGCTGCAGGCTCACCTGGATGAACTGACAAGGGCATATCATATCAGTTTGATATAGCAAAACAAACATGGTAAATATATTCACTGAGTCAAGGGATCCATGTTTTCTGCACATGGAAATGCCCTTTTATATAAATTCACAAGACATATTTATGAATCTATACACATGGGCATAAAATTTTGATTTTGTATACTCGTTAATCATTTAGAAAATGATTTAACTACTACAGAAATGTTAATTTGACCAAAGTCGCATAGCTAGTTGGAGAGTAAGCAAGAGCAAGAATTCAGGTCTGCTGAAATTCAGTCTAAAGTGCTTTTTGGCTACACTGGAATCTTCTAATTTACAACTGATTTAGCTTCAATTAGCTTATCCTTGAACTCACTTTTAATGCCATGATAAAGGACTCCTTTTGGATTCTTCAAAGTGCCTGTAATTAATTCTGCATGTGGTTGTGAATATGTAAATCCAAGCTTCTGCAAATCACTTATGGTCAGTGTCAGTTATTAAAAGACCCTCTTTGGGCAGAATTAAACAAATCAGAAAAATAACAAATGTACTAAAAGAAAATGCATTTTTTAAAATCATAAAGAATAGATTAAAAACCCAAATTTTATTTTTTTTCTTTTGGTACCAGGGATTGAACCCAGGGTCACTTAACCACTAAACCACACGCTCAGCTGTTCCCCCCACACACCTCAGACAGGGTGTCTCTAAGTTTCTTAGGGCCTCAATAAATTGGTATCTTTGAATTTGTGATCCTCCTGCCTCAGCTTTCTGAACCACTGGGATTACAAGCCTGTGCCACCACACCAGAATCTATAGCTTTATTCTTCTAATTATTAGAAAACCTTCATAAATTATAGATGCAATTCATATAGGTATCTTGTACAAATATGGTAGATCATAATTTTATAGGGTTGGTTGTTTTTTCCAATGTTTTTCTCTCAGATAGTGATATATAGGCTTGCACCCTTGAAAACAAAATCTCTGTGACATTCTTTGAATTATGTTCTCTTGATTTATATCCTGTGCTTGAAATCATGGTAGCTTTTTTAAAAGATAATATTATCTTTCTTTTTATGGGAGGGTAATTCTAGCTACTATAGTAAGTTGATTATGAGATGACTCTTATTCTCAGTGTTAATTGACTATTTTAAAATATAACAGCTATATTAAAATATAACATAGTTAACTATACATACAAAGAGATTCTCAAGCAGGTATGTCACTTAAAGCTGTATGAACATGCTCTTTCCTTAGGATAAGAGGGTCTTGTACATTTTCTCATTTTTTTCTAAAGATTAAAGACAACCTCCTGTTACACATAATTATTTTATGATACATCACTGGTTAAAATGAAGCCAATTACTTAAAGAGTGATAGGATTCTCTTCAAGGTTAACTGGTGAAATCACAACTTTAAGTCATTTGAAGCAGAGACTTTGGCTCAGGGGTTCTCAAATTTGTGTGTTTTGAAATCATATGGAGAACTTTAAAATATATTGGTTCTAAGTCCCACCTCTAGGCAGATTCTGATTTCATGCTCTGAGCTTTGATTGAGGACAGCCCAAGTTGGGGCAGTTACCATGGAGGTGAACCTGCTTCCTATCTGCATAACTATGGGCAACTTGCTTACCACTTGCATGCTATAGTTAATGTGTTTAAAATGATGTCAGAAATAATAGCTCATGTATAAAATGAAAGGGCAGTCCTCAGACCACTCTCATTTCTGATAAAAAAAAATACAAATATCAGGGTCCTGAGATCACACTGAAATTCAAGAATTCACTAGAAGAATTTATAGAAATCTATTATTCTCAAAGACATAGTTAACTTCTCTAAAAACATATAAAGTCAGCAAAGAGAAGAGTTATGAGGCAGAGTCTAGAAAAATCCCCAAAGCAGAGCTTCTTGTTGTTTCTTCCAATTGGAGTCAAGGACAACACTACTTTCCCTTAAGTGTGATGATACACAGGGGATATTGCCAGACTTGGAAATGAGTTTCAAAAGACAACAGTATAAGAACATAACACTTACTCTTTAGTCTTGCTTAAATAGAAGGGGTATTTAAGATACTTTTGTATGACAGCAATGAAAAGACTCTGTTAAAACTTGTAGTACATTTGCTTTTAAATGACATTAAGAAATAACATTGCTGACGGCTGCAGTGGTGCACACCTATAATCCTAGTAGCTCTGGAGGCTGAGGTAGGAGGATTTTGAGTTCAGAGCCAGCCTCAGGAATGGCGAGGCATTAATCAACTCAGTGAGTCTGTAAATAAAATACAAAATAGGGCTGGGGATGTGGCTCAGTGATTGTGCATCCCTGAGTTCAATCTTGGTACCTCCCCCAAGAAAGAAAGGAAGGAAGGAAGGAAGGAAGGAAGGAAGGAAGCGAGGGAGGGAGGGAGGGAGGAAGGGAGGAAGAAAGGAAAGAAGGAAGAAAATAACATTGCAGTGCTTTTGCTTAGCATTTTGTAGGTGTCCAGTTGCACAGTAGTTAGACACCTGATTTGATAAATTTAAGTTTTACTTGAATATGTTTCAAAACTGTGATGGTAATTATAAGATTCTATTTATCTAATGAAGTTTGAATTAAAATTATTTACTCATTGCAAAGGGTTTATCTAACACATCTTTTGTTCTAAACACAGAATACTAGGGTGAATTGTTTCTGCCTTGGAGAAGTTCAAGATGTTGGTGGCTGAGATAGATGCACAACTAGGTAGATAGAGCAGAAGATACTTGCCCTAACTGGGGCAAATGAAAATACCACTCAGCCTGCTCTGAGAGTGTCATGCAAAAAGAAATCCTCCTAAGTCCAGAAATTTGCTGAAGGTGGAAGAGAAGGAACATTAGGCATTCCAGTGACATCTTAAGTGCTAGCAGGCCACATGGGTGTGTTACACAAAAACTGGAAACAAAATAATATGTATATGTATATATGTATGGGTATATAATTTTTTGAAAAGGTAAACTTTAAATAGTCTTGTGACAAGTATTTTCATTCTGTTTTTGATGACTTATCTATACAAGATATATGTTTATATCACTAGAATAATTCTTAAATTTATGTGGTTGTTGGTAAGGCATATGCCCAGAGACCTCTTGTCTCTATTGACGTGTATGCAATAAAGCATTGTAAACTCCAAAATTATTAATGCAAAAGAAGAATACTGTTACCATAGCATGCCATTTAATTCTTATTACAATGTTTTTGAATGTTAATGGACTGCTTTTCCCATTTTATTGTTTCCATTTGAATTCTAGGCACATTGAAAGCAATAAACCACCCCCACAGCCCCCAGTTCCACCATTAGGTTACGTGTCAGAGCCTTGATTTCTGACTTGGAAACAGATGGTCCAGATGATGATGCTGATGATGAAGAGGAAGCTTTAGAAATCCTTAGGCCCCTGAGAGCACTAGACCAGACACCTGGATCCAGTGTGGACAATATAGACAGCTCTGTGACAGGTAATGGAACTGATTTAATATGAATAACTGACCTATTTGCAATATTGAAATGCATCAAAAATCAAGTACTTTCTTACTTTTTTATGTAAGATTTATTCCACTCCATCTATTTCTGTTACATTTTAAATATGTTAATGTTAAACACAAAATTCAAAGAGGATTTGGAAATACTTTTGCTTTGCTGCAAAAATGATAAGAAAATTTATAAATTTTAAAAAGCTTTAAAGACATGAAAGAAAACTCAATTATAGTCATGGCTTTAATGAAAAGTTCACTGTGCTAGGGAACCAAGTCTATTACATAAAAAAAAAAAACTTTTAGAAATGATATATTTTGTATATCAGGAGGAACATACAAAATGAATGCAATCTTAAAATGCTTCTTGATATTTCACACTGTAAAATCATTCACTGATGAAAATAAGCAAGTCTTCAGAAAAAGACTCTTCAGTTGCACAAGGTATTATTTTTAGAGTGGAAAATGCATAGTGAGATAAACCATGCACTTATGCATTTCATAGTGTAGAATCCAACAACTTCCCCTCTTCCAAGAAGTATATTTATTTTGACTTATTTACTCCTCTGGCTTCTGCTTGCCTTGTTCACCAAGTGAAAGACTTCAGTTGGTACCCTCCTCTGATGATTCCAGGACTGATGTGTAACCTATGTCCAACAATTTCAATTGGAAATTTTAAAATCCTAATATGTACACAATATATATGGTGAAAAGTAAAAATTCAGTATTTCTGTTCACATAGTTATATATTCTTTGATACACACGCACACACACACAAAAATGCCTTTTACAAAATTATGAAGACCTAGCTACTCCAAACTAAGCCTGGTCTTTGCATTTCTTTAGGATTTCTAAGGAAACTACACATATCTGTATTTTCCTGGATGACAACTTTCATCCTAGAAAGCATCTTATCACAGTCTTAATTTACTTTGAATCCAACAGTTTCCCAATTCCACAGACTTTGTGTTCCATATTAGTTCTGCAAACACAAATAAACTGGTTTAGTGCTGAGAAAACATGAGTGACTTCACTTTTCCTGTACAGCCCTCTCTGCATGAGGAAGTGCATGATGCATGAGTCTACTATTCGATTTTCCTTCTTGCTTGATGGATGGTCAGCTTGCGAGGCTAATTAACATTTAAGAACTGCAGATATACTGGTGTGATTTGAAACCCAGTTCCAACCCAGAGTGACAGAGCAAAAGTTAAAATCTTTGAATTCAGAGAGCTGACTTATTAGGGCACTATTATGTTAAGCCTCTTTGCCTGAATTTCTAGCATAATCTCCTTAAGGATAAAATTCTGCATATTTTTGCATATTTCACTAATGATACTGAACTCTTTTTTTCCATTAGGAATGCAGTAAAAATGTGCAATAATGATGAAAAACAAGTCAGCTCTGCTGATGTAGTTCTTTTATTAAATACTATAATGACAACGATGATAAATGTATCTATAAATTGAGAGAACACCACCCTGCACTTTTACATACACACCTGTCAGGAACAAGGAAGGATGTCTAATGTAGTCCACTGGTTAAGATGTCAAGTTTAAATGTCTTAAGTAACCTGCATTTCTCCTGTTGGTAATATAATGTTAATTCTGAATGAAGCTCTTATTGCTAAGAAAAGAAAGTCTAAATTTTCCTACTTGAATTCACTGCTTAATTACTTCTGAATATAGAAACCTTTGGGTGTTTAGGCATGAATTCCACAATGCACTTATCCTATGAATAATACATCTCCTTAGCAGAAGTTGTACTTTACACTTAAGCAACTTAAGCACCTCCCCTATACACATTTTTTTTTGTCTTTCCATGCACCAATGACTTTGAGGAGAAAGTTTGATCAAAGATTTGATTCGCCTTCCAGGGTGTGTTGTGTGTCTATGTGTATGTGTGTAGGAAGTGTGGATGAGTATATGTAGGTATTAGTGTGACCATAGGGGATGTGAGTATTAGTGTGTGTACATATGTAGGGTGTAGAGTGCATGAGTATAAATGTGTGTGAGAACAAGGAAGATTGAAAGTGCATATACAGTGTGAGTGTGAATGGGGTGTGCACATCTATACAGGGTATGTGCATGTATTACACAGTTTTCAATTCTATACAGTTTGTGCACATGTGTGTAAAGTGTATGGTATACATGTGTGTATGAAAGACAAGGCACAATGTGTGTGGAATATGTGTGAGTCTATGTAGTGAGTGAATGTATTTGTGTGTGAGGGAGAGCAACTAGGATGTACATGCAATTGTGTGTGTACACATGCCTGTACATATGCTAAGGTGGATGTTTATATGGATCAAATGTTATCAAAACCAACGTGTTAATGAATATTGTTCTAATGATGTTCTTAGGTTTTGTTCAGCTATAAGGCTACTTTAATAGTGCTAATAGAGATAGGCCATAATACACATACTCCTTCAATGAGCTTTGGAGACTAGAGGACTCTGAACTTACCGTCAGTTTCTTAGAGTTCTAAACTCACCTGTGGTGTAAATTAATCTTTACTTTCAACTGAAATTCCCTTATATTGTCATTTTCATGAAGCAAATGACCATTTTTATTAAATAGAACTAACAATTTCCATTCCTGGAGACTCTAAAGCCATCCAGAATGATACTACAGTAACACTGGGTGGGCTGAAAGCCTTTATGTAAAATTTCACATTTTACTTGGCTGAATTGTACTCCCAACTGCCAGCATAGGGAATACCAGCCACTAACAGTCTACAGAGCTTTATTCTGTAAAATATATATATATATATATATACACATTAACTCCAAATATTTTCATAGCAAGTATGTAGTTTGTGAATGGCTACTAAAATCTTGAAATGATCATCAAGAATGAAACAGAACAAAAGAAAAGAAAATATCAATAGTTCCACATCCCATGACCTTAGTAATGGTAATATGTATTTGCAAGTCTCCTGTTTCATGTATTAATTGCCTAAACAAACATTTATTTTAAGCCCATGACTTCTAATCACTTGAATAGACATTTAGATTCAATAATAGCAACAACCAAACAGCAATAATAATAATAAAGTAGAAAACCTAGCTCCTAGTCAATGCATGATGATACCCTTCTAAGCAGTGGCTTGTTTTTTCCTATGGCTGGCTGAGCTAAGAATGGATTTAAATGTTAGAGTTTGTAAAGAAACAAGATGTAAGTATGAAATCAGAACTAAAGAATGCATGACAGAACTAAAGAATGGAGAAGCCTAAATTATTTGTTTTCTTACATTTGTAGAAAGAACTCCCTGCCCTGATGTAAAGTTTTACCATCTACTAACTCATTTAATCCTCATAACCTCATTATTATTGTTGTTGTTCTCATTTTATAGCTAAAGAAATTGAGTCACAGAAGGATTTACATCCTTTTTGAAGGTTATCTACCAGATAAGTGGCAGAAGAATGAACAAAATCAATCAGTTTTACTCTAAAGATAAATTACTATGATCTCTGCCCTGGAAATGCCCAGTTCATTCTAATCCTCAGAATTAGCATATTGAAGAGGAAAATAATGTTCTGTTTTTTTTTTTACTTCTGTGTGTGTGTGTGTGTGTGTGTGTGTGTGTGTGTGTGTAGAGAGAGAGGAATAAGTATGTATTTATAAAAATAAAATATGCATTTTATCCCTGGAAACATTAATCCTTTCCCACAATGTGCTTAATTTTGATAAAAATTTTGAATTTTGATATGACTTTTATTATTTATTCTTCTCATATTGAGCTCTGTGTGGAGTTACCTTTTTCTAATAAAATTCAAATCCATTAGCTCTTTTGGAAGGAATATTATTTTTATAATTTTTATTTTAATTTGTGCTTAATACTATTTGGTTGTAATAATGTACATTTTTTTAAAATTTCATACCATCACACTGCATTTGGGACGAAGCAATGTCTATGCAACATTGTCTTGGGAAATATGGACTGTTTCTTCCTCAGTGTTCAACTTGTCAGCTTTGCTCTCTGAGTACCAGGGAGGGGCAAGATTTCAAGATTTCTTTCACTAACTTCCAAAAGGTGGTGGGAGTCAAGGATAAGTATTTCCTGAATTTAATGACACCACCATGAAAAGAAACCAAGGCAAGAGGAGAGCGGGAGAGGCAATGTCCTGAACATGTAGTCAAGATTCTAACCGCCTCACTGATTACAGAAAGACCCAGATTGAGTGTTGTAAAGTGAAACGAATAAAATTTCCCTTGCCTGTTGGATCCCACATGAACACTACAGCTGAAAGAAAATTGTGGCCCTGTATTTTCCACTTTATATCTTTGGAGGTTTTTACTGGAACTCCCATACCAGATGAGTATGAAAGTAATAAAACCAGACATCCTCACCATCTGACCTGAGCACACAGCTTTTGGGTCCTTGAACTCGGGAAAGTTTGATCTGACAGATGGTGAAGCCTAATGGCCTAACAATTTCTCTCCCTCACACACAAATACACTCACTCCCTACTCAGACTCACACACACTCCACACACTTGCCACACTTTGCTTCTGCTACAAAAGCATAATAATTGAGTATTAAGGCAAATTCCAGGAATAATGCTAAAATTAAGGAAATCATTTTCTGATGTCTTTAAAAAGAAATTAGATATATACTTTGGAATTTAATGGATAAGAAAAGTGCATATTTTATGCACAATATTTTGAGATGAGTTAACAAGTATTATATGAACCAAGGGAAGAGATTTTTTAATTGCTTATTTTGCTTTTCCTATATGACACATTTCTCTCCCTTCCTCCCTCCCTCTCTCCCACTCCCTCCCACCTTCCCCCACCCCTTTCTCTCTCTGGAATATAGATGGGACTATTGTATATTCAGACATTTGAGTGTAAAAAGAATTTCCAGAGACTTGAAATATTTCTCTGCCTCTAAACAGAAGTCAATATTTGGATTGATTTGATCAAAGACATTTAGAGTTGAAGATTTTACTTAGCAGGTAGTTAGGCAATGAGAACTTCATAGAAAAAATTTCAGGATTAAATATTGGCTCGAAAAATGGGGGAACATTAGTTTTTGTATCTCATAAAAATGGTAATGCAACAATTAGCAGGGTCATATTAGAAATCACAGACTTTACTCTAGCTTAATGGATCTAAGGATAAGCATTTATCAGCAAGGAAGGATTTAGCATAAAACGACATGTAAATGAATTGATGACTGATCATAAATTAATTTTAGTGCTGAAGATGTAATAGAGACAAAGCAAGATGCCACTTTATCATATATTTTATGTTCAGTAACATTTGAGCAACAACTTAATGTCCTGTGTGCATTTTTTCTTTAACAACTTGGATACATTTGAGATATTTTTTGAACTTTCAGTAATTTTAAAGCTGAGAAATTTGAAAAGATTGAGAACATAAACAAAAATAAATTTCTCTATGTGATATAAATTCATTTTTCATTAAGTGTTTAAGTATGTATTGATTATGTTTGGGGCTATAATGTGTCAAATAAATATGAATCTCATATAATTTGTAAGAATCTCTGGCTGAACTCCTTTTACCTGGTGTTCCCTTTTATTTTCATGTTTATGCTTACATTTACAAAAAAAAAAAACTGTTATCACTAAATGACTTCCTTTTTAATTGATGAGTTACTCTTTTTTGTTTTCTTTCAATTACTGTCTTCTTTCTCCCCCTCTTCTCTTCCTCCTCAAGGATTTCTACCCTTCTCCTCCTCCTCCTCCTCCTTCTTTCCCTCCTCTCTTCAATAATTGTTTGCCTGAATCTTCAGATCATTCTTGATGTTTAAATCAAAAGTAAGAGTGTAGTAAGCCATTGTTGTAAATTGTGGCCGCCATTAGAAGATGGCGCCGGCTTCCACTGTGGCCTGTGATAAATCAAATTCCTTTGTGGAGAGTTGGCACGCTATCTCTTGCCACCCTATAAGAAAGACCCACGCGGCGGTTTAAGATTGGTACGTGGGAGGCTTTATTAGGCTGTGCTTGGGCCCTCGAGAGAAAAGAAGAAGAAAGAAAGGGAGTCACTATAAGATACTTAAATGAAGGCCTGAATAAACTGCTGAAAGAAGATTCCTGAGTTGCGTCTTCCTTGCGGGCAAGGGGTCGCGACAAGTGGTGCCGAGACCCGGGAACCAGAACTTTCAGCAGTCAGGGGTGGTGCACCAATTAGTCCCAGGTAAGGTGGGACCCGCAGGTAAAGCGGAGATCAGTCCCAGGTTAATTGGGACCTGCGATTAAAGCAGAGATTAGTCCCAGGTTAATTGGGACCCCGGTTAAAGCGGAGATTAGTCCTAGGTAATTTAGGACCCGCTGTCAAGGCGGCAGCTCCTCTGTAAAGCCAGAGAGAGCATTAAATCTTATTGCAGCTGCACTGTGTACTTTTGCTCTTACTTTCACTCTTGTTTGTTGTGTGTCTTTTGTCGTGTCATGGGTGCCGTATCTTCAAGTCCGCTTCTCCTGGCCCTAGATAACCTGTTACGTTCCAAGGGCCTAAAAGTGAAACGTAGTACTTTACAGAGATTTTTACAGAAGACAGATATTGCTGCATCGTGGTTTCCGTTCTGGGGCAGCTTTACTCTGCCTAGCTGGGATAAGTTAGGCACAGACCTTGACTTTGCTTCTGAGCAGGGCATATTAGAGGGTGGGGTGATACCCCTTTGGAAGATGATTCGTAGTTGCCTCACAGATAGCAGATGTCAGGAAGCACTTACTAAAGGACAAGAAGTTTTAGAGCAATTACATGAAGAAAGATCAGAAATGGCAGGCAGTGAGGTATTTCAGGAGGGTGGGAGTGTGCGGAGCGAGAAACAGGGGAGGAAACAATTATCTCCAGCAGGCAGTGACGTATTTCAGGAGGATGGCAGTGTGCGAAGCGAGAAACAGGGGAGGGGGCGATTGTCTCTGGCACGGAGTGAAATATTTCAGGAGGAGGGGAATGTGCAGAGCGAGAAACGGGGGAGGAAACGCTTGTATGCAGATCTCAGTACACTGCGCACACTCCCATGCAAAAGTGGGTCAGAAGAGGAGGAGGATGAACAGGAGGAGCTCGGGAGACTGTCTCGGCAGCTAGGGAGTTTAACTATGGGAGAAGGAAACAAAAATAAACAGGAGCTCAAGAAAAATGATCCTCCGGACCCGCCACCATACGGTGAGGGTGTTTCGAGGAGAGCTTTCCATGCCCAAACATGGAGGGCTGTTAATGCTGAGATGGGTCTTGCTTATCCAGTTTTCCAGGATGACAATAGGGGAAGATTCCATGAGCCCTTAGATTTCAAAATTGTGAAGACCCTGGCAGAGTCTGTGCGCACTTATGGGGTGGATGCCGCCTTCACATTAACTCAGGTGGAGAGTCTGTCTAGATACTGTATGACTCCCTCTGATTGGGCTAGCCTTGTTCGGGCTTGTGTTTCTCCAGGCAAATATTTGGACTGGAGAGCCTTTATGCTAGAGGGTGCTGTAGAGCAGGCTGCCCAAAACTATGCGGCGGGACACCCCCATTGGGACAAGGAAATGCTTTTGGGACAAGGCAGATTTGCTAATCAACAGACAGGATACCCCCCTGAGGTATATGAACAGATCAATAACATTTGTATCCGTGCATGGAAATCACTCCCAAATAGAGGAGAAGTGTCTGGCAATTTAACAAAAATCATGCAAGGCCCCACAGAACCTTTTTCGGACTTTGTTGCTAGGATGGTGGATGCCGCAGGAAAAATCTTTGGTGACCCTGATAGAGCAATGCCCTTGATTAAACAACTTGTTTTTGAGCAATGCACCAAAGAATGTAAAGCAGCAATCGCTCCTTATAAAAACAAGGGCATAGAAGCTTGGATGAAAGTGTGTAGAGAGCTTGGAGGACCTTTAACTAATGCAGGTCTTGCAGCTGCTGTCCTTCGGATTGCAAAAGGGGGCGGTCCTGGTGCCGGAACATGCTTCCATTGTGGTCAATCCGGCCATTTCAAACGTGACTGTCCCAAAAAAGGCAATTTTACTGGACCTCCTCGCGGTGGCCCTTCTAATGGCCCTCGTCAACCGGGGCTGTGTCCAAAATGCAAAAAGGGGAAGCATTGGGCAAGGGAGTGTAGATCAGTGAGGGACATCCATGGACAGCCTATTTCAGCTGGGCCAAAAAACGGCCAAAGGGGCCCCCGACCCCAGGGCCCACGAATATATGGGGCAATGGAGAATGTCACACCCGAACCCGAGACATGGCCTTCTCTGCGCCATCCCACGAGATGCGGAGAGCCACTACAGGTGCCGCGGGATTGGACCTCTGTTCCACCTCCAGACTCGTATTAACACCTAAGATGGGAGTCCAATTGGTGGAAACTGAGTTCAAAGGGCCTTTACCCCCTGGCACTGTAGGTTTGTTAATTGGACGTGCATCCTCTATCCTACAAGGTCTTCATGTTTTCCCCGGAGTTGTAAACCCTGATACTGTAGGGGCAGTAAAGGTTATGGTAGAAGCTCCAAGGGGCATTGTGTCTATCTCCCCAGGGGATCGGATTGCTCAATTGCTAATTTTGCCTAGTTTGCATAATCACTTCCCTGCTGACTCAAGGTCACGGACAGGAAATCAGATTGGTACCACCGGAGGAAATTGTGCCTATTTATCACTGGATATGAGCAATCGCCCCACTTTGGAATTAAGCATAGAAGGTAAATCTATTGTGGGATTGCTGGACACAGGAGCAGATCGTAGTATCATAGCCCTTAAGGACTGGTCTAGGGGATGGCCAGTGCAGGCTTCTGATCAATCCTTAAGAGGACTTGGATATGCCCAAGCCCCTCAAATCAGCTGTAGACATCTATCTTGGAAGGACTCGGAAGGACACGATGGTACCTTTCAGCCTTATGTACTTGATTTACCTATTTCTTTATGGGGCCGTGATCTGATGAAAGACATGGGGTTCACTCTTAGTAATGACTATTCCCCAGTGTCTCAACATATCATGCAAGATATGGGGTATAAGCCAGGTCTAGGACTAGGAAGGCACCTACAGGGACGTAAGCATCCTGTGCAAGGTCATCAAAAGCTTAACAGGTTTGGTCTGGGTTTTTCCTAGGGGCCACTGGGGCTCAAATACCCATAACATGGCTCACCGAAGAGCCTGTTTGGGTGCCTCAGTGGCCTCTTCCCTCGGTTAAACTGGCAGCAGCCCATGATCTAGTCAAAGAACAACTTGATTTGGGTCACATCCAACCTTCTACTTCTCCATGGAATACTCCCATATTTGTCATTAAGAAAAAATCAGGGAAGTGGCGCCTACTGCATGATCTACGAGCAGTTAATGCTCAGATGCAGCTTATGGGGCCCATTCAAAGAGGGCTGCCTCTGCTCTCCTCTGTTCCTCAAGGCTGGCATATAATTGTTATTGACATTAAAGACTGTTTCTTTTCCATTCCTTTGCATCCTAAAGATTCCCAATGCTTTGCTTTCACCCTTCCCTCGTGTAATCATGAGGAACCAGATCAAAGGTTTGAGTGGGTGGTGTTGCCACAGGGGATGGCTAACAGTCCCACGATGTGCCAGATGTATGTGGGAAAGGCACTCGCACCTCTCAGACATAAGTATTCCTCCACCAAGATCATTCACTATATGGATGATGTGTTATTGGCCGCAAAATTAGAACAGACAGTTTATGAGGCTTATAAAGAACTCGTGATGCTGTTGGCTCAACATGGACTGCACATCGCACCTGAAAAGGTTCAAACGGGAGATTCTATCAGGTTCTTGGGAGCGACAATTGGGTATGACAAATTAAAACCACAAAAAATTACCATCAGGACTCAAGATCTCCGAACTTTAAATGATTTTCAAAAACTGCTGGGAGATATTAATTGGATAAGAGGATATTTACATATTCCTAATATTGTGCTCCAGCCTTTGTATGCTACTCTTAAGGGTGATCCAGATCTTGCTTCCCCTCGTAGCCTCACTACTGAGGCTAGAGCGGCCCTTATAAAAGTAGAACAAGCTATACAGCATGCCACTCTATGCAGGCTCCAGAGTGATAAACCCTTCCAGTTATGTGTGCTTGCCACTATGCGGCAGCCTACTGGAGTACTGTGGCAAGATGGGCCTTTACTATGGATCCACCCACATGTATCCCCAGGAAAATCCTTAGAATATTATCCTGATGCTGTTGCAGCATTGGCACTTAAAGGGATTCAACAAAGCATTCAATTTTTCGGCCAATCACCTTCTTCTCTTATCATACCCTACACTAAAGCTCAACTTAATGTTTTATGTGCTGCTCTAGACAACTGGGCTATTCTGTGTTGCTCGTTTCAAGGGAGTATTGATAATCACTACCCTTCTCATCCATTACTCCATTTTGTTAAAGAACATCCCATCATTTTCCCTAAGGTAACTTCATCCAGACCAATTCCGGGGGCTGTTAACATTTTTACTGATGGTTCCAAGTCTGGAATGGGAGCCTACGTAATTAATGACTCTCCCCCTATCCAGCATCAATTTGCTCCTGGAAATCCACAATGGGTAGAACTACAAATTGTTATTGAAGTTTTTAAACAGTGTTCTTTTCCTTTTAATCTTATTTCGGACTCCAGTTATGTGGTACAAGCACTAAAAGTCCTGGAGGCCGTGGGAACTATTAGTGATGCCCACAATGTGTCTGTTTACTTTACTCAGCTTCAATAGCTTATCTCTAACCGCACTGCTTCTTTTTATCCAATGCACATCAGGGCTCACACCTCTCTTCCTGGTCCGTTATCCCAAGGTAATGCCTGTGCGGACTTAGCCACTAGAAGTCAATTGATATGCTTGGCTTCCTCCTTAGAGAGGGCTAAGTTGTTTCACCAAAACTTCCATGTTAATGCATTAACGCTGCGCAGGCGTTTTTCCATCTCAAGAGCGGATGCTCGGCAGATAGTATTGCAATGTCCCCATTGTGTCACATTTCTTCATCCCCCTAATTATGGAGTAAACCCACGGGGATTAAAGCCATTGGTTGTTTGGCAAATGGATGTGACACATATACCTGACTTTGGTAACCTTAAGTATGTGCATGTTTCCGTTGATACGTGCTCTGGAATTATCCATGCTTCTGCTTTATCGGGAGAAAAGGCACGTAATGTCATTACTCACTGTTTAGAGGCATGGGCAGCATGGGGTGCACCTGCATCCCTTAAGACTGATAATGGACCTGCTTATACTGGCAGACAATTTACAGCTTTTTGTTCTACTATGGGAGTGCAACTTACTCATGGTTTGCCTTATAATCCTCAAGGACAAGGCATTGTTGAGCGTGCTCATCGCACCTTAAAGGAAACTTTACAAAAACAAAAAGGGGGAATAGGAGCTGAACACACTCCTAAAGAACGCCTGTCCTTAGCTCTCTTTACCATTAATTTTTTGAATTTGGATATTCATGGTCGCTCTGCGGCCGATAGACATGTGTCCCCTCAGCCCTCTGTGATTGGCTATGTTAAGTGGAAGGATGTTCTCACGGGCCAATGGAACGGCCCTGACCCCGTGCTGACATGGGCACGAGGATCTGTATGTGTTTTTCCCCAGGATCGTACGGAACCGTTGTGGGTCCCTGAACGCTTGACAAGAAGAGTCTCGACATCAACTGACCAGCAACAAGAGATACCACAACAATCCTGTGATGAGGATCTTCATTCTGCTAAGTGCTCTGGCTCTGGTGCTGGTGCCGATGGCACAGGCGACACCAATGCAGTGGTGGGCAGTGGCACGGGCATGGCCAATGCCGATGCCGGTTCATGGTAATTCTAATGTCCTCCCCACTCTTTTTTCTACCTCATGTGAGATGTCTGCTCCCTGTGCCTCTCCTAGAGGGGACATGGAGAGAATTTTTAATCAATCTCAAGTTAATCTTACAGGAGTTTTTTGTTTCAGCCTTAAAAACGCTAATTGCATTAGCCTTAAGACCAAAAATTTGACTAACTGGGAGGAACCATTGCGGTCCAATCAGGTCTCAGGAAGCATTATCAGTGCTGTATTGAGCAAAGTAGCTTCGGGGAAGCAATCAGGCTCAGGGACCCCCGCAAACAGCAGCTCTGCTCTTAACATAACTACCTTGGCTATTATCTCCGAGGTACTAATCCCAGTGCCTCCTTCTTCTAGTAGTATTTATAATGCCACTCATTTCAAGGCCTCTCCTTACTGTTCCCCTAATCTTGGTTTCCCCCCAACATTTACGCCTTGTCAGGATCATTCTTGGGAGAAACATCAAGTTGCTAAAGTTTTCTCCCTTTCCCCCTCTCTTAAGAGGTATGTTTATAACTTTAACAATAGTGCCAGCTCCTCTACAGGAGTAGGTTGGTCCTGGTTTCAGTGGCTGATTTCCAATGAAAAGGGGGCTTCAGCCAATATTTCTGCATTGGCTCAGTTGCTAGGAGCCAAAAGTTGGCTGGCTAATATTTCTGGTACTGTTAGGGAAAGTGAACAAGGTAATAGACTTACATCTGTTTCATTCAACTCTCTGTTGTATAATGCCGCATTGCCTCCTGCAATGGTCTGTGTCCAATCCCCTTTCTTATTCCTTCTGGCTGAGGCCACCTCAGCGGAGATGCTGGATTGTTCTCATACTACCTGTCTCTTATCTGAGTGTTGGAATGGTTCCTGGACTGTAGCAGTGGTTATGAAAATTCCAACTTTCGTCCCAATCCCGGTCACTGCGGATCCTGATAGATTCCCTATTGTTGAGCTACTTAGAGTCCGCAGAGATTTTGGGATCACAGCGGCTATAGTGACAGCCGTGGCGATATCTGCTGCTGCAGTGGTTACGGCCGGAATGGCTATGGCCAATCAAGTACAAACTGCTGCCACCATTAATCAAGTTGTCCAACAAACTTCCACCATACTTGAATCCCAAAATACAATTAATCAACATATTTTGTCAGGGATTTTAGCTGCCAACCAAAGAATAGATTTACTCCAAGCTCAGGTAGAAGAATTGGCTGACTTAGTACTTTTGGGTTGTGTTGACCAACGTGCACATTTATGCATAACCTCTGTCAGATTTAATGATTCCAGGAATGCTTCCCGCATCATTGGCGAATATTTGGCTGGAAATTGGTCCATGGAAGCGGAAGACATGATCCAGTCTCAACTAACCCAGATAGCTGTCTTGAATAACACCCGTGTTGATCCCGTGACTTTGGGTCAATTCACCGATTGGATATCTTCTGCTTTTTCCTTTTTTAAAGAGTGGGTGGGGGTAGGCATTTTTGGTGCAATGTGTTGCTTTGGTATGTTTCTCTGTTTGTGGTTTCTCTGTCGCCTCAAGGCCTGCAATGCTCACGATAAGGCTATGATCATCCAAGCTCTTGCAGCTTTAGAAAATGGCAATTCACCTCAAGTCTGGCTTGCGCAGCTTAAACAGTAAATCTTTGACATGGTCGTTGCACCCCAAGTTGTTATAACATTGCACTGGGATCGACATGTCTTTCCTCGTTATTCTCTTAGTGTTGGAAAGCCCTTGCACTCTGCTGGTCTTGCTGCCATTGCACGCAGGTGGGTTTCCACACTAATACTTCTCTATCGCCTTAAAGTCCGTGCCTTTCTTTCAGGGTGCTGTCAACTCGTTTGTCGTTGTGTACAGCCACAGAACAGCCTCAGCTGTCCCCCTTCGTCCACCTTCATCACGATGCAGGATGCGAGGCAAAGCACTGCACTTGAGTGATCCTTCAACGGACCTCAAGGAAAGCATGTCCTATTGCATGCGGGTTTGACGTCCACACCCCCGCCCTACGAAAAAAGGCGTCGGCTGATATGGGGTCAGGTCTGGGGAAGGCGCCTCCTTAGGACTGAACCATACATTGCAGCCACTTCTGCACAGTAGGATAGGACCTCTACTTTCGCCTGCATTGTTTTATAAATTAGAAGGGGGAACTGTAGTAAGCCATTGTTGTAAATTGTGGCCGCCATTAGAAGATGGCGCCGGCTTCCACTGTGGCCTGTGATAAATCAAATTCCTTTGTGGAGAGTTGGCACGCTATCTCTTGCCACCCTATAAGAAAGACCCACGCGGCGGTTTAAGATTGGTACGTGGGAGGCTTTATTAGGCTGTGCTTGGGCCCTCGAGAAAAAAGAAGAAGAAAGAAAGGGAGTCACTATAAGATACTTAAATCAAGGCCTGAATAAACTGCTGAAAGAAGATTCCTGAGTTGCGTCTTCCTTGCGGGCAAGGGGTCGCGACATAAGAGGAAAAATTGTAATGACTGAGAGGTGAAATCAATAAATGTTAAAAATTTTAACGATTTTATGGTAGGAACTTTAACATATGTTATAGACCTTTTTGTTCATACAATATGACTAAACTGCTTTAAAATTGTCCTACAAAGGTACTAATTCTATGTATCTCATCCCCAATTCAGAAGAAAGTTGAAGACTTACCAGAAAGGCAGAGTAATGAAGAAAAGAATATATCGATTTCTTTCTGTTTATATTGGTAGCAATCTATTGAAGCAACTAACTTAACTTCTCTCTTTCACTTGGGATCATTAGTGTTCTCATTGCCTAATATGGCCAAATAGCTATAGTATATTTGTCTTTAACTCCAAAGTCATCTGTCTGGTCGCTTAGCTCTTATTGGAAGTACAAGTAAAAGAATAGCTAATGTTGTCTCTTTATCAACCGACACCCACTTGATGTCCTGCCTTCCAGGCCACTCTCTCCTCCCAGAGAAGGGAGTCGTTGAGCATCAGGAAAAGCTTCATGAACAAATAAAAAATAAATTCATTTTTAAATGAATTTAAATATGTTTAAATATTTATTGATTATGTTTGAAGCCATATTGTGTCAAATTAAAGCTTAAAAGATTGAGATAAATCAGAGCAAACACAAAAGTAGAAAAGTTGCTGATCTGTTTAGGGTAAGGCAAATGCATGTATGGAAATCTTCTTGTGTGGGACCCACTTTCACAGGGCGATAACAGTTTTTTTGGGGGGAAAGTTGGAAAGTCTTACAAGATGGGATTTCTTTGGTGACATTGCTGTGATGGGAAATTTTTTTCTAAATTTTGCAGATTCAGAAACTAAATTTGTCAATATTCTAGATCCTCAGAGTAGAACCACACAGCAGGCAGACAGAAATAAAGCCCAGAGTAGACTCAATTTCTTGGCTGATCATAGTGGATAGAAGTGGAATAAGAAAATTTTAAAAGAATAACAAAAAAATAAGAGCTTGGGCTAAGTGCATTGGGATGGGTGAATCTGGATAGAGATGTCACATACACACACAAATAAATTGCCACTTGCCACTTAATGAAATTTATCATCTTCATTGGAAGACAATATTGCTTAACCTTGATATTCAAAAATATCAAAGCCTAACCAAGACGTACATCATATGAACTCTATTATATAATATATATCCTATTTTATATAATAAAAATTATATAGTACAATTTTTACTTTCTTACTTGAAGACGTTATTGCTTTTCCCATGGTTCCAAAGTAATCAACAAGCATTCACTAATTTGTTTAATAATTTTTCTGAGGATGCTTGTAAGAACATTCTTTTTGGAACTAAAGCAAGGTCATTGCTAAGAAATTGTACATCAAATATAATCACGTAAAGAATTTACAGTGAATAAAAAAACAATAAATGCATTTAATTCCATATGCCCACTGTTCATTGAATTCCTACTGTACAGTGACCCTGTACAAGAAATACTGAAGTGAAGAAGAGATAGTTCTTAATGTCAAGAGTTTTATTTCCTGGAGCAGGAAAAATACATACAATATACAAAATATAGGAAGACAGGTGATAGACTACTGCATGCACAATGTTTTTACAACAAAGGAGGGAGTCACCCTAACAGAATGTTGAAGGTAGTATCCAGGTGATAAAGATGGTATTTTATTTGAACTTTAAAGTTTGGCAGCGATTATTAGATTTGGTGCAATACAGAAGTATTGTCAAGAAATGGGAAGTGATGTGTGGGTGAGAGAGTGAGATTACACTAGTTGTGGGACAGAATGGGCTGCAAAGGTAGGCTGGCTTAATATTGGGGTGGGGAGTCTCAGATTCCTAATTTTGTATGTGCATTGGTGTTATAGGTAAGACTTTAAACGGAGGAACAAAGTATAAGATTGATGCTTTGAAAAGATAATGTAGATAACAATGAGGAAAGATAGAAGGGACTAGAAGGAAATCCGCTAAAAGGAGTGTCAGGATGAATTAGGAGAATAACAATAAGGAGATGCTTGTTTGGAGAGTGAGCACAGACATTTAGAAAAACAGAAATCACATGGAAGGGTTTGGAACTGAGCTTTTGAATGTTTTAAAACTATTCCCAGTTCTCGACTTTCATTTTCTTTTGTGACCCCTTGCTGAAACACTTTGATTTCTTCTTATCTCCTGTAGCATTATATTCCAAGACCCACTGCATCATTTCTTTTTTCATTTTGGGCTGTTGATCCTTGACTTGTGATTATTAACCTAGAAATGAATCTCTCAGAGGAGGCTCAGTTGCTGGTGTTATCTCAGTTTCCTTGCAGTGGTCTGTGTCAAGGGAATTTGTTTGGAAAGTAAAAAGTATATCTTTGTGCTTTTGGCAAATAGAATCAAGACTCTATCTTTCTCTGCTACACTTAACACCATTTTAGCTTCCAGATCATTCTAACCCTTTCAGTTTCAGTTTTCTCTGTCTTGAGAATGCATGCATCCATGTTATTGTACCATGACAGCCTGACTAACACTTCAAATACTGAGTTGTGGCAACTTCTAACTACACTGTTGTCTTTTTAATATTAGAGAAATAGAAATAATCTATAACATACGACTTTCATCTCTTTCCTGGAAACACCTGTTTGGTTTATTTTGAAATTCTAAATTAACTTTTTGTAAGTCCTTTTTTTGTCCCTCTTCTAACAAAAACAGAACTTAGGGTAAACAATACTTGATAGTTTATTTTGTCATGAATTAATGGTACACCAACTTAAACATGTACTGCGATTTTAATTTTATTACATAACGAGTTAAGTTCCCAGTGTGCTTTTATCTAATATGTGTGTATGTATATGCATAAAATACTAAATGACTTTCTAGAAAGAAAAAAAGTTATCAATATCTTCAAAGTGTATTTTCTTTAAATATAAAGTTGCATTTTTTTACTCTACTGCCATAGTTCATTTTGAAAAAGAAAATTGATAGAAATCCTGATAATAGTCTCCATAAAGGCTAATCTCATAAGTATCAGGGTTAAAGAGAAAATTAGACTTCTTCAAATATTAAAAATCAAAGAAAGCATAAGAAATATTGAAATTAATAGCACTTTTGCAAACTAACATTTTCCTTATATTCTATGTTTAGTTGATTTGATGTCATCTATACATTTTAGTTGATGTGTTTTGTTATTTAACCAGTAATTAACTGTTCACTTTAAAATCTTAAAATAATTCCAGATCTTCTATGAAATACAACTGTACATACAAGGTCCGGTATTCAAGTTTTAATGCACATTATCATTGCCCTCTGAACTAACTTCAAATTATACCCATACTATTTATTCAAGCAAGTCACCAATCAGTTTAAATTAACCATAATTTGTTTCAATAAGAGTGTTCATCCCTGACTTGTAGAAAATACGCATAGCAGTTCTTGCTTGGAAAAATGATCATGTAACAATTTAAACAATGTAAGAAATGAACCACTTGGAACATGTCTTGCATATGTGCTTCAAACAAATACCGATTTTACACAAGCTTCTTTCATTTGTACTAAGTGTGTTTAAAACACGGATAATGTTTAGCTAAGGAATCCATGATGAAACTTCAAAGTGGCAAGGAGTCAAGGCAGTGTACTTGCTCATTCGTATAGTGTTCGCAAGCACATGAGATATGCAATATATACAAACTCACTAGACAACTACATTTGTTTTTAGGTTCAATGGTAAATGGATGGGGCTCTGCATCTGATGAGGATTGTAACTTTTCTAGTCATAGATCTAGTGTAGGTAGCTCCTCAGATGGTTCCATATTTGCCAGTGGCAGTTTTGCACAAGCACTGGTGGAAGCAGCAGATAAAGCTGGTTTTAGGCTGGATGGAACCAGCCTTACAAGAACAGGTTTGTAGACTCCAAAGTCAACACTCTTTGTATGAGAGAATCTTGTCCTTGGGACACTTACCTTTTTCCTCCTCTTCTTTCTCAGCAATTCTGAATGCAGGGCTCTCTGTAATATGCATGAACATTTGGGATGCTCTGTTGTCTGAACTCTGACCTGATGCAAGTTTTGCAGAGCCAAAAATAGGCTCCAACTTACTACCTTCTATCCTTACTATCCCTTTCTCTTCACGGTTCTGCTGATTAATTGGAATATACTTCCTTTCTATATTATGGCAAATCAGCAACTCAGATTGCCATTAAATTTTAAATAACTCACACTTTGCAAAATCTGCACACATTAATAATGAACCTAATGATTAAAATTATTCAGCTTTTATCTCCATTACTTTCCTTTTCCCCGTCTCTTTCTACAAATGCAGTTTCTGGGAAGCCTTCCTCAGCATGGGGTGAATGGGTGTAAGGCTTTCAGTCTAACAGTTCAAATGGCTGAGGGTCTTATTGTTTGCTAAGATTTTAATACAATAATGTATTATATGTTTTAAAAAATGCTAATTAAAGATACACCTACTGCTTTTGCAAGTTGAATAAAATGATGAATATGTGTATATTGTACTTTAGAGAATTTAATATTAATTTCTGAGAGTAATAAGTAATAATATAAAGGACCAATTATGTTATTTTCACATGCTGCTCATTCCACAATTAGAAATGCAGTCTTAATTCTAAAAATAGATTAGCAGTTCATAATCATTTGTTTTTCTGGGAAAAAACCCAACACTTTGGCATGATTATCCTCTAATATTTGTATATGTACTTCTTAACTTCACATTTAGGATGGTAATATATGAATTAAACTGAGCTCTCTTACAAAACTAATGAAATATCAAATGCATTTTTAAATCTTTGTAGTGTTCAAATATTAAATAAAAGTGATATGCTCCTGATCTTCATTAAACTCTCAGGTTAGAAAAGTTAGCCTTGAAGATTGTCTTGAATTATATCATCAATATTTATTTTGAGCATGTATTAGATATCTTCAAGCAAAATAAAAAGATTTCTCAAGCATTGCAGAGGTTTATTTTCATATAGCATCCAATCTAAAATATGTTGTAATATAACTGTTATTTGAATTTCTTGCTTTATAAAGCATAAGTCAAAAACTTTATGTTGCCTGAGTGCTTTTTGTGGCATTAGCTGTAAGCAGAACAGTGAGAAAGTGCAAGAAAACTAATAAATTAGACAAAATAGGTGCATTTCTTGCATGTATGCTAATAGCTAATAAAACATTAAGCAACATCATGTAACATTGACTTAGGAAAATGAAACTACGTATGATGAGTTTGTATGAAATGAAAACATGACAAGAGAATAAATATATGAACATAAACCATTCTTCTCTTACTATAATAAACAGTATTAAAAGATGTTTTTGAAAATGTATTAGGTAACCTTTTCCCAGAATAAATTTCACTTCTTTTGTACTAAACCACAAGAAAGGGAAATAGTACAATTCATTCGTCCATGAGAATTTGAAGTCTGCTCAGATTCAGTAATCACAAAATACCTACTTCACTTTGGATATACAAGGTGATTTTAACATGCTATCCTCTTCACTGATGTTATTGAGTTTCCACTAAGAGATAGAGTTCATTTTATTTGCATATAAGTGGTAAAGTCAATTTAGCATGTGTACTTGAGCAGACTTTTCACATAAAACTACAAGGCATTTTTTACTGTGCTCAGATTTTGTAAAATTTCAGGGGTGAAATTTGATTAAGCAAATGAAACAGTGTGCAATTCATTTAAGAAATAACCTCTTGAATTTTGAGAAATAATGTTTCATGAATTTGCATATAACTATAAAATTATCACTAAGATTTTCAAGGTAATATAAAAACTAATCAAGCAGTATGAAGCTTTGGATTGGTGGATTTGTTTTATGTTCAATTGTTTGAAATATATTTGTGGGTGGGGTGTTCTTAGCTTATAAAAAATTGAACACATTATATGTAGCAGGGCATATATTTATTTTTATAGGTGCACCAATATTTGGTATCTTCCAATGGCATCTCTAGGTAGGTTCACAGACTTAGCCTTAGGAAGAGCAGAAAATACAAGACAGACATTATCAGTGCATTACAATGACCTTACCTATACCCCATTCCCTTTGTTTTCTTTCTAGGAAAAGCCTTTACCTCCTCTCAAAGACCTCGACCCACCAGCCCATTTTCTCTGACAGTAACACGAGCGCAGCCCTGAATCAAAGTCAGAGGCCCAGGCCCACCAAGAAACACAAGGGAGGGCGAATGGACCAACAGCCAGCACTGCCTCACCGAAGGGAAGGAATGACAGATGGTAGGCTGATTTCTGTTCCTCTTCTTTCCTCAATGAAGAGATGCATTCTACTCGGTCGTTAACTCAGATTAAAATATCTATGGTTGATTAGGCATTGCCTCATTACATACAAGGCAGAAATCTGGCAAAATGGTCTTGCTTACGTGAAGCACCCTCTCTCTCAACAATCTGGAATTATGTCTTTATGATCAATCCCCAAGAAAGAGAAGCTGTACCACTCTTAACTGTTGATTTTTCTACCCTTTTGGCATTTTTCTTTATTGTATTTTAGCAAACGGTCCACTTAAAGGTTAGGAAAAAAAAAACATAAGCAGCATGTGCACATGTCATAGTATCAGAACATTTATGATATGAAATTATAATCTCTTTCACTCTTGGAAAAGAACTTAAAATGGTTTAATAATTTTTTAGTTTCGTGAATTTCAGAGCTTAAAACATGCTAGCGGTTATGTAGTTGAAGAGTGTCTACTTGGGCTGCTATAACAGATAATCATAACTGTATAAACAGCAGAAAGTTTCTCAACAACAAATATTTATTTATCATAGTTCTCTGGGCTAATATTAGTGGAAGTACAAAGATCAAGGCACTGACTGATTTGGAATCTTTTGAGGGCTCACACTCTGGTTTACAGATGGTACATTTTTATTACTTCTCACATGATGGAACAGACCTCTCTGGGGTGTGATTAATAAGGGCACTAATCCCATTCATGAGAACTTTACCTTTATGACCTCATGAAGCCCTCATATTCCAATACCCTCACCTGGGGTTAGGATTTCAACAGATGAATTTTAGGGATATACAGTCATTTGGACCATAACAAAGGGCTAGTATATATATATATATATATTTTCCTATTGAAATTCAGAGAGTAAATATTTGGAGTTTTTTTTAGCATGTGGCCTGTGCCACAAGTACTCTGCACTGCCATTACTGCATGGGTAGAGCTATAGTAAATGAAAATATGGGTGCGACTAATATCTAGTAAATCGTTATTGATAAAATAGTGGCAGAATTT
This sequence comes from Callospermophilus lateralis, assembly GCF_048772815.1. Classification (NCBI taxonomy): domain Eukaryota; kingdom Metazoa; phylum Chordata; class Mammalia; order Rodentia; family Sciuridae; genus Callospermophilus; species Callospermophilus lateralis. Next base: position 691,973 of record NW_027514930.1, read on the forward strand.
GGCCTATAGGTCATAGTTTGCCAACGTATGTCAATTAATCAAATAGCCAATCTTTGAATATTTGCTTAAATAGTTAGTTTCAGAAAATATTTTTACTGGAAGTTATCCATGGTCAATAATGAGTATTTCAACAGCTCTCAGAGCATAGTCTATTTCCCACATTTTCCACTTAATTATTATATCTTTTAAAGTCTGAATAAATATATTCATCCTGAAACTTTATTCTAAGCACATATGAAGTATATTTAAGGATATATAATTATATTTATAGTGCCTAGTATGCAGTGAGACTCAAAAATGAGTTTCTTCCCTCTTCTCAACCTTATCTTCCATAAGCATTCAAACTTTATCTGAGATTGTCCAACTAAACACTAGGATTAACCTAGCCATGCTGAATGTTGGAAACATTTGGGGAGATCTTCAAATAAACCATGGAGACATTCATGATTATTCTGAGGTATGATCCTATTATAGGAAGTTTTGAAGCTCCATGGGTTAAATTTAATGGACATCCAGCTTTGAGAAGCTATGACCTAGTCCTTAGCACACTTACACCCATCATTATGAAACAGAATGAAGCTTGTTTGGAAAAAAAAGCATTTTCCTTTGTGGGAAGGAGCACTCTGTGTCAGGCAGCCATCTTTGTGCTTTCTTTTGTCACCCTGTAATGCTAAGAAGGCTTAAAAAAGCCAAACATGCTTGTTCTAAAAGCTTTCAGGTTTGTTCATATATCCTGCCTATTTTGTTTTCATGGGGAAGTATTTCTATGGAATATGAAGGTTAAGGGTCCAATTGAGTTTTTCATTCTCTCTAAATAGATACCCTGTGGTGAACAAAACCTTTCTGCTTCAGATGCTCTGGAGATTAGTTGAGCACTTAGAACAGTTTGCAGTGTTGATCTTATTCACTCTAAATAGAAAATACTGCTCTCACTGATATGCTACTCACAACTTTGAGAATTCATAATTTCATATATTTTTTCTGCTCAGAATATTGTGGCAACAGAGAAAAATATAGTGTGTTCTATTTACAAAACTTTGAAGATCATATGTAGTATATGTGAATGGTATACAATTTAAATAGACAAAAAGTAGAGTGCTCTTTTTTCTTCTATAATCCTTTTTCTGTAAGATTTTTCAATATGTTCACATAAAACTATCTTCCTCCTAGTTTAAATCATGATCAATATATTGCTTATCTTTCTAAAAAAATAGGTCCCTAAATTTCAATTTTGAAAAGTGATTATGAATTATTTGTTATTATTAGATGTATTTTAAGTGATATTGCAAAGGAAATTTGGCTCACATATCTTCCCACATGTGTAATCCAGACACATTTAATTGTGAAACAAGGACATTTATTATGGAGGCTTTAAGAATATTGTTATTTTACAATAAATGCTTATGACATGGCACTTACATGATATGAATCCATGTGTCAGAAATAATTCAAAACTTCTTTACATAAAATCAAACTGTTCTTTTTGGGAAGATTGCTGCCTAGTAGTTTATAGTGTATGGACACTTTACAATAAAACTTTTACATTATAGATTTTACAATAGTGTTTTATGGCTATATTAATTAGGGTAATTATTGCTAGCTGCTTTACCAAACAACCTCTAACCCTCATTGTCTTGGCACAGTAAAAGATACTTTCTTATTGACACACTCGTCTATCAAGGTCAGGTGGTTCTCCTTTAAGCAGTAATGTAAGGGTGTAGGTCTCTCCAGGATTAAGATGGCATTATTTTCAGAAATCTTTATGGTTTCTGAGTGAGGCAAAGACAGATAATGGGTGATCATTGGGAGTTTCTAATGACAAGAACCTATTTCATGTCTCATATGTCATTATCAAAAACTCTCTCCCATGGTGTCTAGTACTAGAAAGTATCCTCCATGTGTCCCAGAAGAAGAATTGGAATGGATATTTCTGTGTCTGTCCCAAAAGCTATACCAAAACCCAGGCACACCTAAGGAGTCATTGATGAATCCACATCTTCTATCCACTTGCATAATGAGTCAAAAAATACCTTTGAAGCCAACACACTGAGTAAAAATTGGCAGTTCTCTACCCAACAAACTGATTTTCCTTAGACTACAACCTGTGTTCCCTTTCCCCTGGTTTTTAATGCCCTGTTCAGAAAAGGGGCCCTTTCCAAGCTCTGTCAAATATTAGCTTTACCCCTTAAAATATATATTAAGTGTATTCCACATGGTAGGCAATAGGAGCCAGATAGACAAAATCCTCTGGTTTCATGGAGCTTACATTTGAGTGTAGGAAGATAGATAAAGACCAACAGTAATACATGAATATAAAAAAGCAGTTGATAAGAGGGTGATCATTGCCATGAGGAAAAAGACAAAAGGGAAAGAAGTTGAGAAATATGGAGGTAGGGAAGAGATATTTTTCAGAATGTTCTTTAGGGAAGGCCTCACATACAAGGTGACATTGGAGAAAAGCCTAGAAGAATGAAAGCAAAGATATCCAAGGAAAGGTCCTTCGAAGATATAAGAAAACAGCAATAAAATCTGGGGCTTATTTACCAAAAATGTTAGGGGAGAAAAATGACTAGAGCAAGCATAAAAACAAAATAGAACACGAAGTCAGACAAGCAGAAGAGCACATGTGATGTAAGACCTTGAAGCTGCAGTGTTGCAATCAGCCTTACAGTATGTTGAGTGGGAAGCTACTGGAGAGAGGGTTGGGGGGTGGGGGGAGCAGAGGAGTGACATGATCTTCTCCGTTTGTCTTTTTAAAAAGATCATCTCCACTCTTGGGTTATATTTAATGGGGAAAAGGTGTAAAAAAGATCACATACATAGGAAGCTGTAGAAGCAACATAGGGGATTCATACCAAGTCAGAAATAAGTGAAAGCGATGAGAAGTGAGGAATTCTGGAAATGGTGCTCACAGGTCTTGTTAATAAAATCAGTAAAGCAAAGCTTAAAGGTCACTTCATAGCTTTGGTGAACTTGTAGGATGAAATTGCCACAGGTGGAGAAGAGGAATATCATGAAAGACACACATTTTATAAAGGAGGAACTAGATTTCAGTTCCGATATGTGCAATTTGAAAAGCTTTCTAAATATCCGAGTGGAATTGTCCCATGTAGATTTGGTTAGAAGAGTCTGCAGTTCTTGGGAGAAAAGATCCAGAATGGAAATACTTCATTTCTTTGTGGTCCCAGTTTCTCAGCTAAAAAATGAAGACAATAACAACACTTATGTCATGGGATTGTGGTCACCTGAAAATAGCTAATTCTCAGTAGGCTAGTAAGATACTCTTTAGTGAATTGACTTATTTGAAATGAATCAACCTACAATTGAATAATAAATTTAATTTAGATAAAATGTATTTGCTTATATATTTTAATTTTTCTATAGGAATTTGCAATTCCATTTTTCTTTCCCGTTGGTTTATTTCAATATGCTTGCAATGCCCTTTCTTCTTAGAAGACACAGTCTTCAAGGATATTACTTAATTATGAAGCTATATAATTTCAGGTTAAATTAAATAGTCTTCAGAATTTTAGCTGGCATAAGCAGATACCATTTTGACCATTTTAGAAATTAAGCTGCTCTGATGGAGAGTAAAAATCAATGATAAGATTTGTTATTTTGGAAGCAAATTTTATAATTTCTCCTTGCTGTCTCTCTAAGACCAATAACTCAAATGAAATAATTAATTTGCATTTATAATAATGTTTAGTGATGGGAGTCCCAAAATCATTGGATTATCCAACAAAGAAATATCTCAACATTACATTAGCTTTTCATCTTGGAAGAAATGTTTGGAATAAAACCTTATTTTCCCAGACAGAGACTCTGTTCCCCTCAATAATTAGAAATTCATAATATAATGTGAAAGGTATACATAAGAACTAATAACCATCCAACCTGGGTGTTCCAGATTCTCTGTGCAGTGGAGAGTAATATCATTTTGCTCCTAAGACAAAGTATAAATCTTAGAATGACCACTTTAACATTTCTTTGAAAAAGCTATTTTTTTGTATATAAGAAATTTATACTTTTCCCTTTAAAATTCAATGATAATATTATTAGAAATAAGGACCTGGTTATAAAAGTGTCATAACAATGGTATATTACGTACAATATCTTCTAATTAATGAAATAAATACTATACATGATTTTTGCTTTTTATGAATAAATAACATAATTGCCAATACTCTAAGGATAAACTAAGAAGTACGCAATAGCATACACAAAATCACAATAAATCAAGCTAAATGAATATTTAGAAGTATTTAAAAATTATTTTAAAGCTGGGTGTTTTGATGCTCACCTATCATACCAATGACTCAGGAGGCTGAGTCAGGAGGGTCACAAGTTTGAGGCTGGCCTCAATCATTAGCATTTAATGAGACTCTCAACAACTTACAAAACCTACCTCAAAATAACAAATTGAAAAAACTGGGGATGTAGCTCAATGGCAAAATTCCCCTGAGTTCAATGCCCAGTAATAAAGGAAAAAAAAATAAATCATTTCAGCTGGTGTAATATTTAAGGAAGGAAGTATGATTTCACAGTGGAAGATTTTCAAGACACAAAGCTTTAGATATGAAGAGCTAAGAAAAGGAAAATGAAAAATTTGCTGATACTTGAACTTTAAAGTTTTTCATTTCTGATATTTAATTTAAAAAGCGTTTCTAAAAAATTATCTATTCCACTACTTCTCAAATTTCCATGATATATTGCCAACTCTAGTACCATAAAGCATATTCAATCTGTATGCTGAACATTGGTTATTACTTATTAAAATCAATACATTGGAAGATTATAATATATTAGTTGTAACTCATTAGCTAACTCATGAAACGAATAGCCAGAATTGGTTGTCAGGCAGAATGTTAATTGCATTTAATAAATGTTAGCTTAACCCTTTGACTATTGCTAAATGTGCCACATACTTGGGTAAAGGTAATCATATGTTGCATATGATACGGCATATAGTTCTTAATTTCCCAAGGGTGATGTTTTCTATGGAGATTGGCAGGCTGGCTTTTGTTCTTTTATTAGCACAGCTGCTAGAATTCCTAGTGATCTTATTATTTTATTTTTTGCCATAATATTTCTACTTTGAAAAGGGAAGGATGAAAATGAATTATGACCCTTAAGTTGCCCTTTAACCTTGAATGTTAGCCCCAGTGTGCAATTGAAAACACTTTCCATGTTTAACAGTTGGATGAATCCAGTAAATTTGATTTCAATGATGCTGTGGTAGAAGACAGCAGAGAGACCAATAATATGCATTTTACATATCAATAATTGACTTTTATTTTTCTCTGTTTTTTTTTCTTTTGTTTGTTTTTGCATGGGTGATACTTGTACGAGGGCAAGAGTTTTTTTTTTTTTCCAACTTGAACTAAAACCTGTCTTTTTTCATTAAATTTTAGTCCATTCTAAACATTATTCAAAATTTTTAGATCTTCCAACACCACCAGATCCCCCACCAGGTCAGGGTTTAAGGCAGCAAATAGGCCCGAGCCAGCATGCTGGTCATGTGGAAAACTCAACAGAGAGAAAAGGAAGCTCTCTAGAGAGACAACATGCCTCCAGCTTAGAAGGCACAAAGAGCTCCTTGGATTGTCCTGCCAAAGCCTCCCTAGAGTGGCAACGACAAACCCAGGAATGGATAAGCTCCACAGAATGCCAAGAAGACACACGGAAAGCCCCACACAAACAAGGGGTTGGATCAGGTGTGTTCTGCACAGTCCCAAGCAAGTGTGGGCTGTGACCCTTTTATTTTCTACCAGGTATTCTAGAAATGGCAGTTGTTTAAGGGCATCCGAGAGATATGTGCCTTAAGTCAGTAAGTGAAGTTGGAATTTCTCAAGCAGAGCTCAGAGGCATGTTTCTTGAAACTGATTACAGTGGTGATTGCTCCTCAAATTAACCACTCCATAGGTCTTTGAATCCAAGAGATCTCCAGCCTTCATCTACGGTCTCAGGGGACAATTTTGGCTTTTTTGCCTTTTACTGTTTCTATTGAGTAGCTTTAAGACCACTAAATTTCAGCTTTTGTGTCAGTTTAATCTCTACCTTCAAGGAGATTGTCATTTTGACAGAAGTAACCAGTCACTTGAAAGGAGAGCTCCTGTCAGTCAATTAGGTGAATTAATTGAGATTATAAATTTACAAGTAAATGACCAACCACAGACCTCATGTTGGAAAAGGTTAACTGATTAAATGTAGATGACTGTTCACATAGGGACAAGAAATGCTCTTGTTTATAAATCACACTTCCTGGAAATGTTAAAACATAAATTTCATGGTTTCTGATTGGACATTAATTAGGGGTGGGGCTATTGCATTTTTTGGAATATCTTGCATCAGGATTTACTGAGTATTAATAAACAGATACACATGCACACAACTTTTGAAACATATTCCATATTCATTTGGACTCAATCTTTATTAGATAAGTCCTCTCCCCATGCATTTCTGTAATTACATTTTGTTACAACACTGTGCTCAAGTTTTTGAAAAATTCAATTTGTGCAAGGGCCAGAAGATGACAATTTCAATATCTAGATTTACTGAAATGTTTAGGAATGGTTGACCATTCAAGCTGTGAGAGAAAAATTATGTGATCCCTGTCATTAAAGACTATCTAAGGCAAGAAACAGTAAATTCAGCCAACATTTTTTCATCATCTAATCACTTGTTAATGGCCAATACCTCAAAAGAAAAAAAAATAGAGTTAGTTGGGGTGGAGAGGAAGATGTGGAGAGATGAAAAGAAAGAGCTAGAGAAAGACAGGAAGAGAGAGATAAGAAATAAAGAGAGGAGGAAAGGAGAAGGAAAGAAGGATTCAAAATATTAAATAATTATTCATAATACATTTGTTCAGTTATTTGTAGGGAGACAATATACAAAATAAATATTATCACATTTGTTAAAATTGGGTGGGTTTCTCTTATTCTTCTAATGAAATTCCTAGCCTTTCAATTAATATATTTATTTCCCAAGCAAGAAAAAAATTTAAGAAACTTACTTAATTTGTTAATACATAATCCTTGATCTAAATTGATTGAGAAAATATTGCTGTGGTTTAAACTAAAACAAAACCACATTCCTTCTGTTTTGATGGGAATATTTAAGCCTCCTTGAACTCTAGAAATTATTCTAAGATATGCTTTTTTTTAAACAAAGTAGTTCACTGTAAGCTGCTCTCTTTTATAATGAATTTAAGTTTTGCAAATAATATACAACAGTGTATACTTATCCCAAGATCTCTTTTAATTTAATCCTGCTTCAGTTCCTATTGTAGGAAATGTTGCTTGCACATGGAAATTCCTTTAATATCCAGTCTTGATTAAACCTCCTAATTTTAATTTTACTAAAGAATGAAATAGTAAAATGGTCCATTCTGAGCTTAACTTGTAAGAGTTAAATTCATGTTATTTTCCCAGGCTGCAGTTCAATTTAGCCCTTTATTGTTTTTTTTTCTTTTTTAGAGGAGGCCTTGGTGCCCTATAGCAAGCCCAGTTTCCCATCTCCAGGTGGCCACAGCTCATCAGGAACAGCTTCTTCTAAAGAATCCACTGGACCCAGGAAACCAGAGGTGTTGAGGGGAGGCCACCAGCACAATGCCAGTGACCTTCTTGACATAGGATATATGTGCTCAAATAGTCAAGGACAGTTTACAGGTGAATTATGTAAGTGTTTTAGGTCACTGAAAAGGCTACCATAGCCAAGCACAGTGTGGCACAGCTGTAATCCCTATGACATACAAAGCTGAGGTAAGAGGATTCCAAGTTTGAGGCCAGCCTCAATTTAGTAAAACCATCAGCTACTCAACAGGACCCTGTCTCAAAATGAAAAATAAAAGCACTGGGGATGTAGTTCAATGGTAGCTCATCCCTAAGTTCAATCCCCAGAACCAAAATAATAAAATAATGGCTTATTGTGATTCACAAAGAATATTAGATTAATAATATTTTCATATTAAACAAATTTAAGAATGATAGAAAACTTTTCCTGCTACAGGAAAAAAAATCAATGATTTTTAAACAAGTTTGGTCATAACTTAGATGATTGCTATTTATAGCAGGTCGATGACATAAATATTTCATTTATATTTCAAGCTGATTTATGCTATGTAAGAATTACTTTAAACATGGTGGTGCACACCTGTAATTCTAGCTACCAGAGGCTGAGGCAGGAGGATCACAAGCTTGAGGACAACCTGGACAACTTAGTAAGATCCTATTTAAAAATAAAATATAACAAAGGCTGGGGATGTAGCTCAGGATAGAGCACCCTTGGTTCAAACCCCAGTACCAAAATAAACAACCATAAAATAACAAAACATTGTTTAAACATGGGCAATTAGTCTCAACACTTACAAGTTAAATTAAATGTAGTTCACTGGATACTTTTCTTGCTCTTTTAAACTCAGCACTTTTAAACTCAGACTTTAAAGAGTCTTCTTAGTAGTTCCTCCTATTCATTTATTTGCTCTTCATTCATTTTTTTTTAATTTATGGAGTCAGTCTTAAAAAAATTTTGATTTTTGATTTGAGTTAGTTCACAATATTTTTATTAAAATGATATAGCTATTGATTAAGTTTATCTTTTTGAATGAAGAACTGGCATTGGTTTTCATATTTTCTAAATATAAAAATATGAGGTAATGGTGAACAATAGGGATGTCACAGTTCATCCAATTAAAAACATTGAATTTGTGTTAATTCCATTAGGAAATTTACCAACTCCCTATTCCCTATTAGTATGATGCCTGCTTAACATTGTCAACTGCTTCTTTGAATTCAGCTTAACCAAGGCTGTTAAGAGAACAGCCATGGCTTCTAATGTTCTCAACCACTTGCCTGATTATAGCTCATGAGAAGACAAAGCTACTTTTCTGATCTCTTGAATTCCTCATGGAAAAATAGTTTATGATTACCATTATGCTCACATCACAGGCTGGAGGAGTTCATGAGCTAATGAAAAGGGAAAATAGTTTCAAACTTATCGTTTATGGATCTGAGTTATCATTATTGGCTATTATCAATCAGATCAGTATTAAGATTTATTTATAATTTTTCATTTCGCCCATGGGTACTTAAAATTTTCTTTAAATTTTATATTGAAATAATCGTAGGTGTGCAGGGAGTGAAAATAAAATAGCTCTAGTTGAATTTTAAATCTCCAGATTCTACAGTGTTTATATTTTCCTTGTTTCTCTGGTTCAACAAAAATGAATTTCACAAACACACCAAGATCTTTCTGATGACTTCATCTTCATTTACTATCCGGTTGCTCTGATTTTGAATATGCGGGTCAGGATAGAAGAATGCATCATTTAACTCTTGAGCTTTATTCCTGACTTTTGTTTCCATCTCTTTTTAGAGTAACTGAGAGGAGACATACAAAGCTGCTCTGAAGGACCATCAGGTCCCAACTCATGGACGTGATGACACTAAACAGTGCAATGAACAATTTCTTTTATTTATGTACTATTAAAAGAACTGTAAATGCAATGTAAAGACACACAGCCAAACATATCCCACAGATAATTTACTTGTGTTCTTCTCTTAAGTACACCACCCACCTTAACTCTTTCTTGTCAGGAGTATATAAAAAAAAAGAAAGAAAACAAAACTCGCCCTCCAGGAAGAAAAGGATTTTCCTCTGTATATAATTTCTTTTGTGCATTGCTATGCAAGCTCACTCTTTTTAGCTCTGTTTCTATTATTGTCTGTTCTTATTGGTCTGTTGTACTATATGTGAATTAATAGGCTGTGGTGCCATATATTAACTTTTAATTGTGTAACTTTTATGTTTAAATTTTGCACTGCAATTTTATTTGGTGATAAGCACAAATCTCTACTCCTCATGACATGAAGAAAAGATTGAATGTGAAGGGGGTTTCTGTACTGTAAGCTAGGTTGGATAATGCTGGTATAACCCATCCTGTTAGACGGTTTTCAGTTGGGGTGTAGAAATAGGAAGATGCAAAGGAACAATGGTGTTGGCAAAGTCTGAACATCAGGAAACGAGTCTGTTTTTAAGAGAAGAAAGATGGATTTTGCTATTGACAAAAGCAAGGGGTCAAAAGAAGGAATTTTAAGTCTTTAGGCTGAATATGCATTAAAATATGCAGGTAGCAAAGATGTACTAAACTTGCTTTAAAAAAAGATAATTAAAGTTTTATTTAGAATCAACTTTACTTGTCATTGTAATTGACCCATCTGAGAATGGCGACAAGCAAAAGGAAATTAAGGTGTTTCACAAGAGCTGTATTTATATTACAGCTTTTTAAAACAGCATTTTCTGAATTACCATAATTAATCTCTCCAACTCATTAAGTCAGAATATAACATGAAGTTCCCCAAGGAAACAAACAAAATGAACTCACGACTATCTAGCAAGTAAAGAAGCAATTTATTATTAAGACATACTCAGGCTGCTTCCAAACATGAAATCTATTGCAATATCTTGTTTTGTCTTTCTAATACATGTACAGTACACACTAGAGGATAAAACTGAATCACTTAAATTCATGATTGAAAAAATGCAGTCTATATACAACTTTGTGTTTCATTTAACTAAGATGTAAAGTTGATTTCACCAAAGGTAGAGCCAAATTGCAAGTGCTTAAAAAGCAGTGCTCAGAGTATGTTCAGTTCACCATCCATAAGTTTATTGGAATAAACATTTGATGGTACATTCTCAGAAATTGGCTACCAACTAAAATCTGTTTGACCCATTTTGAATGAGTAAATAGAAAAGAAAAATTAAAAAGGAGGAAAAAAATGCATGTTTATACACTTTTTAAATAAAACCAAACCTTGTAAGTGGACATTAATAACAGTGTCCTGCCTCATTTGTTTTCACGACTTTGAGAACAAGAAGTTCCTGAACATCAGTTATGTATGCTCAAAATAAGTGTGACTTTGAAATATATGTTAGCTACTGTACATGTATAGTCAATCAGTCAAGTAGAAGATAACCTTCCTGAAATTCCCACTTGTGACATTTTTCCATGTGCTACCTACACAATCTTAAATTCTAGCTCTGACTATATTTTCTTATGTTTTTCCTACGATATATTCAGTACTTCAAAACTATTCGATGTAACAATCAGGATCAGTTCTCAAGTAGGAGACCCTTTAATAGGTCTCATATTCTGCATTATTGGCTCGGTCACCGGTTCATGTCCTGTTGTCATAGCAAAGGGATGACATAGTTCAATGGCTCCATCTTTTGAATTCCCTGAGACTGCATCAGCACAGGCAAGCCTAGAATGTGATGTTTTTTATGGGCCCCAACATCTTCTTGGTGTCGTGTGTAGTTCATTTCTTCACTGAATAGAAAAGGAATTCTGAGACACACTTATTAAACACTTTATCAACTTTCTACCATCAGTGCCTGGATTTTCATGCAGTGTGATTTCTCTGGGATAAAGAGACTGGGAGAGGAGAAAAAGCTTTCGCAAAAAAATGAATACATAATAATTCACAACCCTAAGATGTGAGGAATTTATTTTTTATTTGTGAAGTTCCTTAATTCACCTCCTTTATTTCAAAACAAATATCTAAGAAGTTATATTCATTTGTGTTTCATCTATTTGCTCCTCAATCACTGAATTTAGTCTAAAATTTTATCACATAGATTATACAGATTCTTGACTCCTGGTAACTGGCATTTGTAGGCAATTAATAAACCAAGACTTAAAAAAAATATGTCTTTATGTAGATGACATGTAGAATAATTGGAACATAGCATCATACCTTCCTGATTGTCTTGAGTACACAAAAAATTAACAGTTAGGTAATGCAATACAAACCCTGTGGTTACTTGAAATCTTCCTTTAGAATAATCCATGTTGCCCATTAAACCTAGTTTTAAATAAATTGGTCCAAAAAATCTTCCACCCAATATGGTCATCCTTTTATAGAGAGCAAAATAACATGCTATGGCTATATAAATTCAGGAACACTCTTAAAAATCAGAAATCTTCATCAACATGATACACGTATAAAGCTACCAGTCAGTACAAGCCAGAACGTCAACAGAATAACACAAATCTAAGAGAACCTTCGTAGATTTTCATTGTGTAGCTGATTGAATGAATGTGATTAGAAATTCACTGAGCTCACTCTGCTAACCAGAGCCTACATAAGCCATCAGAAGGAAAAGTGGGTGGGAGAGAATGTAACTTACTTTGCACTTACAGGCAACACTGCTGTGAAGTCAAGACAGACACAAGTGCTGCTTCATTTATAAAGGGTAAAGTCTCTTTAGAGAAAATAACCATGTCAGTGCCCAAACTCAGGTATGCCAGTGTATGCCAGGGAGTCAACCCACCCTCCTCTAAATCTTTTCCATGCCATTTTTTAAAAAGTTAGGATAGTACAGGGGTATGAAAAGAATTGATCCCTTCAGAGGATTTGCATCCAATTCAAGAGAGAATATAAGAAAACAAGGACCAGCATGTTAAGTTATCATACAACCAAAGGGAAGTAAAACCATTGCAAGTTTACTTGCTTTGAATAGCAGATTTAATGGTGTTCTATGTCATAGTTTAATGCTCTGGGTATTTAAATATATTTTCAATTGAATTTGAGTTGAAAGTTTGTATGTGCTTTGGTGGAACACTTCCTAATTTCTACTTAATAAAAATATGTAACTGTCCATTGACAATAAAACAATAATGATGCCAATGAGATCCAAACGGGGGATTATCTCCACTGGAAAGCAATTGTGTGTCAGTATTAAAGATATGCAGAACCATAGTATTCACTAATGTTAGTTTTTTCATCTGCTTCTGTATATTGTGTTTATAGAGTTACATGACCAAAATTGGTGTAAAGCTACATGTCTTTCCACATTATCTTAGAGGTGAAGTTACTTTTATTTTCCTTCTTTATAATGTGTACTTCAAATGAAGCACCATGCATTTCTTTAAATGACATGCAATTTACTAATTCTTTTTAATTCCATGATTTTAAAATCATTTATTGTGACTTTAAAAGTGTTGCAAGATAAGGGATTCTGTGGCCTTGGGTAGACTTTTTATACTTTGTTTTATAGATGCATTTTTTTAAAACTGTAGTTTGTTTAAGTCAGCAAACAGCATCCAAAATCTTAATGTGTTTCATTTGATGTTAGATTGGCAAAGAAATTGGCATAAAATTGGTTAATAGTATTGTCAAACAATTGTGTATTGTGTACTCACTGGGAAAAAATAAAATATATTCACATTTCAAATTTGTAAAAAAGCCATTTAATGTAAAACAAACTTGTTTGCAGACAAACCAAAAAATAGACTATTTTGTCACTTTTAGGTCTTCTCATTAATATTTTGTAGCAAAATGAATAATCTTGTCTTCTAATTCAGGTATGGGTTGAAAAGTGACAGCTAGGAATTGGCATTGACCTATAAAAGTCATTAAAATACAATGATTGAGACTGACCTGTAGTTCTCATTCTATCAGCACTGTTTTCCAGATCTGAAGCCTCCATCACACTATAATGACCTTTAGATAGTTAAAATTACCACAAACATTTCTCATCAGAATTACTTTAATGAATTATTCTTAAGTGTAAGTAAATATGATAATTACAAGCAAGTACATAGTTCTTAATTGCTTTAGAATAGTTAATTATAATTGTTTGAGATGTTGGATATTGAACAATTACCTCTGGGACAGACGGGAACAAAAGAATAATATTCTATCTTATTGTACTTCATAAATACTTCATCATTCTTCATGGTAAACTATAACTGTAGGATATAATTCTCCAAAAGTAGTTTCTGAGTTTTTAAAAATAATTATCTCAGTAACTGTAAAAAGCAAATGGTAAAAAAGAAAAGATACATTCATTCATTTAAAAATAGCTTTAAAAACACATGGTAAATGGACAATACATTTTAGAGATCTATTTAACATTGATGCATCATAAAATGCTCTTAGAGTAATTACAAATAATGTTGCCTTAATATAATATAGTGGTGATACATACTATGTGGGGGTTAAAGATGAAACCTACCTGTTATCAATATGATAAAAAACAGACCAATTACAAAGCAAACATTGCTTTATTGAATTTAGTTGTATTGTAGAAACACCTACACATGGCAAAAATACAAAATTATCTCAAAGGTTATTTTAAAAAATGCACTATTTTATCTTGATTACTGTAGATACTAGCTAAGGAAAAAATATATATTTTAATATTGCAGAAAAGCATTTATATAAAAATATTATTTAGAATCCTTAATTTGTGAAAATGAATTCTCTCTCTCCCATGGAAGACAGCAGAGGTCAAGCTAAACCTCACTCAATAACAGAAATGCGAAATGAAACTGCAATGAAAGAAAACCAAGTTTTATGAGTATAAAGGGAAAGGTATATAAAAAGGCTAACTGGTGATCCCAACTCTTTTTTATCTGTATGAATTCACTGAAGTCTCATGGACAGAGAGTAGGAATTTGATATCTGGAAGTGTCATAAGCCTGCCCAGAGTCACAGAAACAGGGGCAAACATATCCTATGGCTATGTTTTTAGTTTATGAAGAATTAGAAATATGGCATGTCTTTGCATTTTCTAATCAACACCTTCCTTTTGCAGTAGTCAAACTACAAGGGAGGGTATATATATATATATATATATATATATATATATATATATACACACACACACATGTATGTATGTATATGTGTGTATATATATATGTATATATACACCTATATTATATATATATATATATATATATATATATATATATATATATTTACATATAAACTCACATCCAAGATATCTGACTAGATATAACCAAGATATGTGAATATCTGAATATATATATATATATATATATATATATATATATATATATATACATGTTTAATATTATATGCATGTCTTTAGGTATATATGTGTGTGTATCTCAGATATCTTAACCAAAGAAAGCTACATTTTCACATCAGATACTGTGACCTTATACTAAAATCAATATCCTTTGCAGGTCACTATAACTGCCCTTAGACCATAGTACCATAGTACTCTTTCCAAAAAAAAATAATAATGATAATACCTGGACAGATACAGGCTTTATAGCACACATTTTTTTTAAAACAATTTTCAGACAATCTTTTTCAAGACCAATTTTTCAATAATTTGTTTCTGTCAAATACAGTTCTTGTTTTTATTCTTTTTGCAAGCAAGCACTGAGACACGGTGCTTAGAATTAAATATTCAGAGTGCTTTAAAAGGAAATAATTCTTGCCTTGAGAAATAGATTAATATCTTTTATTAAATCTTGCCCTGATTTTTAAGAAAGTATTGTTTTGAGTAATTTTGTTATGTTAATGGGAAAGACGCAAAAACCAAAGTTTTCAAATACATTTCATACAATAAATTCTGTGTTAGCATCATTTGTATCTCAAACTCCCATCAAATTACCCTTGTTCTATTCTTTCTCAAAAATACTATGTGGGATATTAAAAGTTATTTTAAAAACTAAGAAGAGGCTAAAGAACTGGAAGCTCGAGGTTTGAATGTATGAAGAGTTTTCATCACTGCCTGACTTATTTATACATCTGTCCAAATCTTATGTGACATAAAACCCTTTGTCCTGGGACACCTCATGGGATTAATACTCTTCCAGGATCTGTAGTACCTATTCTGCCATTAGAATCTTTAGTGACCCCAAAGGTATTTTATGCCATACCTTGCTGCATATTTTTTTAACCAATTTAACTCATGGGAAAGAATCATGCAAATTCCAGGAACTCTGTGGAGGTGATGAGAAAAGTGAGTTATTAAATCATTGAATTATGTTTCAAGAACTTAATTGAGATCAGTACTCTGCACTTTCTCAACAGGTATGAGTGCATCATGTTCCTCAGCATTTCCACAATTCTGTGCTCTGAACACTTGAAATCATTAGGCTAAAACTAAAGCATAAAAATAGACTCATTATCTTTCCCCACCCCCAGTTCATATCTCCTACCTCCCACAAAAGAATAATTATTTATTTTTTAAGACTATTGGTTGATTATCACTAGGCTCTACATAAAGTAGAGTTTTGCTAAAATTAATAATGGATCACATGAAATTTAAGAGAAAAAGACTTATCTCAGTAAGAATAATAATAGAACTAAGTCCCAGTAGAATTTTAAATATAGCTAACTAGAAACTACAAAAATCAGAATACTCAGAAATTGCTAAATATAGATGCTCAGAAGTGAAAATGAAGGGTTACCATTAAACGAACTTTCACTGGCAGTGAGTACAAAGACGTTAATATTATCATAGAAATGAAAGTGGAATAGAGAATATAAAGATTTAAATTTGCTTGATTAATTTTGAATGATGGTAGATTGGTGCAATCAATAAATTTAAATATCCTAACAGGGTGATTTAAAAACAATTACCAATGGGTAATGATTCTACTAAAAGATGAAATAGGCAAATGGAAGCAGCCTGGGTGGTGGGGGGAAGACACATAAGGCTAATATTCAACTTAAGAAAAAGGAGTAACATTTTCAGTAATATACAACCCTTTCTTATGCAAGTAATCATTTACCAAGAATTAAATTAATCAGTAATAGAGATGTTATTTTTTAAATATTTAAAAATATGATGTTATTTTTTAAATGTATAAGAGAAATCCTTATATATGCATGGCAACAAAGTATTAAAAAATAAGTGTGTCCAATATCAGCTAACTCCTACTAAAACTATTTGAATATTATATTACAAGTTAAAAATTGGGCTGGGAATATAACTAGGGCTTGCCTAGTGTGCATGAAGCCCGGATTCAATTCCAACACTAGAAAAAAAAAACATTAAAGTTTATGATGAAGATAAGAACTGCTTTTCTCAACGAAGCTCAAATAGAAAGATAGTTTGGATTTCCTTTGATAAATTCCCAAGTAAAAGATTATAATGCTATCAATGTAATAGGTAGTCAATAAATGTATTAGAGCACATACCCATAATATAAAAATAATTTTCAATCATTAGAATCTAAAATAGATGAATATACTAATGAGTAAAGAAAAAGGGCACCTTACAAAAACTTTGAGTATCCAGAAAGGCATCTCAGATTAAATAAAGCTTTAAATAATCTCAATTTCTATTTGATAAAGGATACATTTCTATATATCCATACATACACTCAGGTACACAAATATTTTCATACTGCATATAATTTATTTCATACACATATATGTTTCAACTTTCGGAGGAAGGGGTATTTTGTTTGACCAAATGCTGTTTTGGAGTAAATGAACGTGTGCCATACTGTACATGGCATAGTGTAGTGGGGAGAAGATTGATATATATTGAGATCTCATTATAACTTAGTTGAGGTGATAAAAGGGATAGAATGAATATTCTACTGGAAGCAGAAAATTAAACAAGTGATATAATTTGACAAATGTCAGAGAAATAAATCTGGAGCATCAACAGTCGGAGAAAGTATGGTATGGCAGCCAGTGGGCAGTGAGGGTTTTGGTAATCAGAAACCAGTGGAAGCAGAATGCAGGCTGGCCTTGAAAAGAAAGAACTGAAGAGCACTCAGAAAGAAGGGAAGAAGCAAACACAGCTCAGTCCTAACCTATAGGAAACTTGGTCTGATGAGGAAATTGGTTATCTGAGCCAACATTTGACTTTGGTGGACTCAAACATATGATAAATACACAATATGATACTTCAATGGAGTAAGGAAAATGGGCACCTAACTCAGACTCTAGGAGGCAAGCCAGATTCCAGGCTGAATAGTGCTGGATGAGTCTCCATTTCTTCCAGACATAAGACTTAATGAGCACTTCATTTTCCCTGTGCAAATGCACTGATCCATAATATAGCACAGCATTGTATACATAGAATAAATATAGAATAGAAAATGGCAAAGGAAATAAAGTACTCAATGTTACAGAATGTTTAAAAAACAACAGTGGAATATAGTGTGGCAATGTAGTGGATTAAAGGGCACATGGAATAAAATTCCCCCAAATTCAACTAATGTCTGGAATTATTAGTGAAACCTAAAGTAAGACAGATGAAAGGTTAGTATGCCTGCTCCATATGCTTCGTTTTCCACATGGAGAGAAATGGTTTTGCTCCTCTAGGGGGATTTATGCTTTTGCAATTGAGAAGGGTCAATTATCCTTTCAAATTCTATGTATTCCAGCTTTCTAGGTATGCAGGAAGGGTCAAGATTAAGAATGCTAGGTAATCCTAAGTCTGCAAACTAAATAAATATTATAATTAAAATGGAGTATAAAGTATTTCCATTTATAAAGTGTATGACTTCATGTAAACAACATCACATACCAGATGAAAGCAGAATGGGACAAATTATGATGAGCACAGTCCAAAATGGGTCAAAGTGACTTTCTACACACATTCAATTGAATATAACAAAGCCAAACCAGACCCCAGGGCACCAACAGAAACTTCATTAGGGAAAATGAAGAACAACACACAATGATGATGAATTTTGCAACAATGATCTGGCTGAGGACCAACTACAAAGGAGCACAAACAAATAATGCTAGAACCTGCAAAGAACAGATGAATGAAAATAAAGATAATGACATACAATAACTTAGTAGGGAAAAACGTTGAAAGCAAAACATAGTCGTCCCACATATCCTACCTCCCATTCCACGTTCCCCCAGGACCCTAATGATTTGTTGATTATATCTTATTAAAGACAAACAACAGAAAAGCTTAGAAACATGAAAAATAATTAGAGCATAAAAGTAAGTATTGATAATTAGGAAATGGCAAAATATAATTAATCCTCCATTCTCTGCAAATATATTTTCTGAAATGATTCCATAGTTATAAAGTGCACAAGGATTTTCATTTCATAAAGCCCCATACAATTACGAACTGCACACAAAGCTATTTTCTCACAACATACACTTGCTATGCCACTTCAGGGCAGTAGTCAAAATACATTCAAACATGGGGTTGCTAGATTAGCTCTCTAGGCATAAGGCATAATGCCTCGGACTTTAACTGATATCTTTCTGTAGGTATATCTTGTCATCAGAGGTTTCAAGTTATCTATGTTTACATTTAATGCTACTAGAAATGATAGCTTTCTCTTTCCAAGTTATATCTATTTATTTTCCCAACCATTTGAGGTTTGAGGAAGTATTTAAAGATTTTGGATTATTAAAAAAATGCAGTACTAAAACACCATGTTCGATATTCCTTTTGCATTTGCCAGCTTCTGATACAACAATGAATTGAGAGGCCTCCTAAATATTCAATTGACTTTAATATATTGACACCCGCTGAATTATTTTACTAAGTTTAGTTGAACATCCTTGTGACTTTACTTGAAAAAGCAACCATTTCACATTTCACTAAATATTCTATCTATGAGCTAAAAGTCTAAACATAATGCAGAATAGCCTTAGTTAGTTGTGGAAATAGAATAGCATCAAAACAGTTAGAAGCTATGAAGCGCTGAAATTTTGTCTTCAATACACTTAAGAAGAACAAAGCTTTATAAAGCACCATTTCACTACTTATGTTCAATTAATTATAACATTTCTCTGGAGAGACATATGTACATATTTCACTATAATTTTAAGCAAGTGCAAGTTCACCAAGTGAGACTTCAGATAAATGCTGGGAAGAAAATAGCACTACCATCAACCACAGCTTTGTAAGTCAGAAGACTATTTTTGAAACAGATCCTTTTTAATATAAATCTTTTATATATGCTTAGAGGTGAAGTCCCGGTAAATATTACCTTATCAAAGGCAATTTTTTGGTGGGGTTAAAGTGTGGGCATTAGACCAATATTTCTTACCTGTAGGTTCAATCTACTTAAGCAACATGTATACCCAGAGAGCAGATAGTAAATATTTTCTCATAAGAAGATCCTTGGATCATCTTTAGCATTTAGAAAAGGCCTGAGTTCTGTGTGTAATAGAAGAAATTGCCTTTAAGTTTAAAATATTTCCTGCAGGTGTTCCCACAAAAGATCTTCCCTCTAAAAAAACTCGGCTGAGGCTATGAAATATGTACTTCCAGCTGTGGGACCCACCAGAAGTCACCCAAAAGACTCTGAAAAAAGCAACTTGTCAGTTAAATGAATGAATCTTAAGATTTTCCACGCAGGGTGTTGATGAATGTGCAATGTACACACTGGTTTTGCTTAGGCAGTGACTGCTCAGCAAAAACCAGGATTATACCCACAGAAACAGTGCCTGCTGGGACTAAAGAAAACAGAAAATAGGACCCAGTGAAGGAAGCCTGCCAACATGTGTTATTGTTTGAGAAAAGTGAGGAATGATTCCCGAGGAATTCAGAGAACCTCTGACTGCTGCTTCCCTCACAAGCCTGGAGCAAGGTGGCTCCCTCCTCCATTTTAGCAGAACAAGTGGTTACCACAAAGAACACATGGAACATGTCCTCCCGAGAGAGCCATGTTGGTTGGTCTCTGGGGCAGACCTGAAGGACCTGAAGGACCCATGTTTTCCAAGAGGCACTTATTTTCTTTCTTCTGTCTTTGATACACATGGTTGTCCTAAATGTCTTGCCATTGGCCTCGGTGACATCAGATACTCCGAGACTGTTCCAGAGAGTTTTGCTTCAGCTGCTGCAACTTTTGATGAGTGTTCATCTCAGATAACTCCACCCCACAGCTTCTCTAGATGATGTCCCCCTCTGTGGCCACTGTAACTGTCCCCTCTGTGGTCTCTCAGAAGCTCCTCTCTAGAGGAAGCAGGACGTCCGCAGTATAGGCAGGACATGGTGCACATGTGTGAGCCTTCCATCTTCCGTTTTTGTTTGTTTGTTTGTTTTTTCCTATATGAGCAGTCTTCTCCTCACCCTTTTTGGAACAGTGGAATAGTCTGAGTACTGTTTCCCTTATGCTGCAACAAAAGTTCTAATGAAATGGGTTTTATTTTGTGTATTCATGATTTCTCTCTTGAGTAGAACCAGCGGACCTGGTGACTCTAAAAGCTAGTAACACTGAGGCTGCTGGTACTAAAAGCAGCCACAAACCAGAGCTGGCAACGCTGAGGGGTCTAGCAGCCAGAGAGGATCAGAGTGCAATGGAGAGTTCCAGAGAGCAGTTGGTAGCTGCTGGCTCCAGCTTCTAGTGTAACAGGTGTCCACTTAACTTTTTTTTTCCTTTTTTTGCATTGCAATTTTCTTTTTGTTTTTTATTGGTTGTTCAAAACATTACAAAGCTCTTGACATATCATCTTTCATACATTTGAAAAAAAAACAAGGGAGAGAATTGAACCATTTCACTTTTTGAACATAGCCTTCACTGCTCTGAGGCCTAGTCTAAAAGGGATGTGTTTATCTTTTCCTCCTCTCCCTCTTCCCTCCCTAACCTGGGGGCTGGGAAGAAGAACCACAGCCTCTGGGACTAGAGTCCTCTGTGCTTCTCTCTAGCTAGCAAAGCAATAAAACTTCTTTTTCCTTTCTCTCCAAATCATGTCCTTGTTATCAGATTGGCATCTGGGACAAAGATGGAGCTTTTGGTAACAAACGAATTATGTAGAAGCCTTCATGTCTGATGGAATGTTTCTGGTAGAGTTTAGACTTTGTTTGGGACCTATCTTGTGTCTTTCTTCCTTCTGTTTTCTGCCTGCTGGAATGGGAATATCCTACGCTTATCTAACCATTGTATTTTGGGAGCACATAATTCATCTGACTTCACAATTTCACAGTTGGAGATGAATCTGGTCTTAGGATGAGTCTCACATTTAAATGACGTTTAGCCAAGAGTAGACTTTAGAAGTTGAGTTGATGCTGGTATGAGTTAGGACTTCAGGACTGTTGGGTTTTTAATAAATATACTTTGTATGCAAGAAGGACATGCATTTTAAGCTATAGACTGGAATATGTCTCCCCCAAATTCAGATATTGAACCCCTAAATCCCAATGGGATGGTATTTGGAGATGGAGCCTTTTGGAAATAATTAAGGTTAATTGAGATCATATGGGTCTGATGAGGAAGAGAAGGGCTGGGGATGAAGCTCAGTAGTAGAGTGTTGGCCTGGCATGCATGAGACCATGGTTTTGGTCCCTAGCATCGCAAAGAGAGAGGCAGAGATATCTTTTTCTCTTCATATCCATGTACAGATCAATTGCCATATGAGGAAATGGCAAGGCACGGCAATGTACAAGCCAAACAAACAAACAAAAAAACTTTATCAGAAAATGATCCTGCCTGCCCATGAAAATTTCTGTTGTTTAAGCCACCCAATGAATGCAATTTTGTTATGACAGCCTGAGTTAATACAGGTCTCATTTTAAAATTTAAAATAATGAGAACAGCAAAAATATTTTGTCATTCCTACCTTCGTACACCTATGCAGCTTTTTGTGTTTTTTTTTTTCAACTGAATCTGTCACCAGTTGAGTTGAGACGACTCAGTTAGTAGGGTTGGAGGATGCTTGGATAAAATAATGCACTACATTGGCACTGCTGCTCTCTCCCGTTCTTTAAGTCAGATGGCTAATGGCGCTACTGCAGGACTCTCAGCGAAGATGATTGTCATCATGCGAGTCATTTGACAGGGGCTTTTCTTCCTCAACACCAGCTGGAGGCCAACTCAAGTATTGATTGCTGTCATTTTGCTTCTGTGAGCTCCCTTTGCTCAACCTTCAGTTTTGCTAAGATATGTTTATAGGGAAGCCATATGTGTGTGTGGGGGGGTGAGTGTGCACACATCAAGGTGAGATACTTTTGCACATGTGCTAATCTTACCAATTTTTGTTTTCTTTTTCACCATGCCACTAGTAGGCCACTTACTCATTTTGGACCTAACAGTTCTCTAACAGAAGCAAGGCTGGACTCCACTGTGATTCCTAGGATTATCCAGTGGCTTCCAGAAAGCCATATGGCCTCCTAGGACTATGGGGTTGAGCACATGTCATATGTTGGAAATGATAAACCCTTTTCTCAAACTATAAGAACTAGATTCATCTGCAAGCAAGAGAGATGTTTTCTTTTGTGAAAAACATGTCTACTCTTACTGCTCCAAGTGTCATTAAAGACTCATTCAAGAGTAAGGAGTGTGGGCTTGGAAGTCAAAGAAGCTTCTAGTTCTGGCTCCCCCAATGACTGGTTGAACAGGTGGAATATTGTCACTTAGCCTCTTTCAGCCTCATAAAATCATCAAGTAAATATTGGTCAAATGCCCACTGAATGTCAGAGGCTGCACATGGAGATAGGAAGGAAATAAAGAAGAACAAAAAATAAACACATGTAGGGTGGGGGGAAAACTAAACTAAAATCTCCAAATCTCAGAGGAACTTACCACCTTGTAAAAGGAGCAGATGTAAAATAAATATGTCGGGGTGTTCTGGGGACACCAAGCTGGGAATCACAGTCTGCCTTTATGTAACATGTGTGATCAGTGACCAGTACTTCAAATGTCCATCTTCTGATGAACTCTTCAGTAGTAGTAATGGAGAGGATGAGAGCTTTGTGCTTATTTAAAGGGAAAAGCAGGAGATGGAAGAGAAATACTGTGGATTAGCTAGCCTATCATGGCATTTGGCACATGACCATGGGACCGGATTTGTGCTGTACCTGAAGACACTCTAGAATGGATGATATTACACTTGAGAGCATAATACAGTTTTGTTACTTTGGTGTTTTTGCAGCTTTGGACTGCCCTAGATTTCTGTTCCCAGAGCAAGACCTCATTCTCCAAGGAAGAGAAAGCTTTAGCAGCAGGCAGTGCTGAGAGGCAACATGCTCATTAGAGTCAGCAATTGCCCTGGAGACAGTGACAGTTACCAGTTTAGACCCGGGACTGGGATAGCCACACTCAGAGTATGGGTCTTCTTCCTGCACATGTGGGGTGTCCACAGTATTGAGAGGTCATAGATTGTCTTTCTAGCAACTGCTATTATGAGGCAACTGAGGCTACAAATGAATATTAATACTCATACAATCTCAGAGTCCATGGAGCCTGAGTCCAATGTAGATTACATATATGATTATAATAAATTTATAGTAAGTATCTAATGATGGTAACCACAGATAGTAATAAGGACACCCAAAAGTATAGAGTGAACTCAGAAGACTTAAGGGAGGATTCAACAGAAAAGCCTATGGTTTATAATTTTCTTATAGGTAGAAAAAATATTTTACATATAGGAAAGGGGAGATATTCATTTCAAAAAGGTCAGAATATGTAAAAGCATGAAGAACTAGAGAACTGAGAGAATTTGAGTAATTCTCTCAAAAAAAGGCAAGAACAAATTAGTTAGGAATGCTTTTTGTTGCATATCACAGAAAACCCAGAGGAAATAGTTGCAATGAACAAAAGTTTATTTTTATCTCAAAAAAAAAAATAAGTTCACAATAAGTAATTGCTGGATATGTTTCAGGGTCAATAATGCCACTCCTACATGACTGTAACATGACTGCTGCTGCTCCAAACATTGCACACATGCTTCAGGCAGGAGGAATAGAAAACAGAAAATGGTTATGCCTTACTTTTTTTTTTCCTGGAAAGACAAGAATTTGTCAGAATCTTATCAACACGATTTCAAGTAGATATAATCCTGATTGTGTCAAATGTCTCTTCTCGTGGTACCATGCCCCCACTACCCGCCCCCCCCCCAAATCTGGGAAAATAAAGATTTATCTTCATCTACTGTTGTATTTATAATACCCCAAAGAATTGTTAGAAATAAAAAGATGGATCAACAGGAAGTGGTGAAAAATTATACATTGTTAGAGTATTCAGCCTATGTACATGTAGGAGAAATAAAAGTTAAAAAGTAAAGAAAAGGGTTACCTGGTTTGAAAGGCCTCTTGGGCCTATAAATTTTGGTCTTCTGGTCCTCAAGACAGAGAACCCACTAATTTTCTTTTAATATATATTCTGTAAACTCCCTTGTCAATCACCCTAACACTGTACAGAACATCCTTTGGAAACTTAGGCAATGTTAGCCATTGCCATGAACTCCCTGCTTATCCGACTTCCCCTGAAACTCAGGAAACACAGAACATTCCTCCTTCTCCTCCCTAATCATGCTCCATACTGGGACTCTGGCACATTAAAGGTGAGTGAGTACAGCAGGAAGCAGCTGCTCCTGACGAGAACAGACCTTCCTCATATCCAGCATCTAGGAGCAGTACTGAGATGGGCAAGAGACTGGAGGAAGGAAATTTTATTCAGATCCTGACTGTCACAGATGAGCTTCCTGGCCTCACACAACTCATTCTCTAGGCTTCTGTCATGGAGGATAAGCTAAAATAATAGGGTTGAACTAGTGAAATTATAGAATCCATTCTAGTTCTATGATTATTTGTTGATTTACATCCTTCAGCTCCTCCAAGCATGCACACACACCCTGGCTGTATTTTTTAAAGATTGATAGGATGACATTTAATGGGGAAAAAATCAAGGCAAAAACCTTCCTTTATTAGAGACATGGATCTCTAAGTTAGTTAGATTTACAGTCTTTGTACAAGTAACATTGTAGCCATTAAGGAACCTATGAACTAATATCTCCCCACCACCATTTCCCAGTTTTGGAGTCCTACATTGGTCTAGCTTTAGTCTCTCTTATTTCACTATGAAAAGTTTTGCCATCAAGGCGGCTGGGTAATTCTCTTATTTCCTTCAGAACACATGACTGTTCATTAAGCTTGGAGCTACAGCCTTCATGCTTCTAGACAGTCACAAATATCTTTAAATGTCATTTATGCATGACTGTGTGTATAAGAAAGAGGAGGTTTTGGAATTGGGTTCAGGGAAATAATGACCTCGCTGTCATTTATCATCAATAAGCCCTTGAAGATAATCCACATAGGCACTGCTGGACAGAGATGCTCAGTCAGTGTGCTCCACTAGCTTCTAGGCTCTGCTTCTGATTGCTCTTCTTGGACCATTTTCTTTCTTTAACTTTGGCGAATTACTAATGTTATAGACGATATTTGCTTCTGTTGTGGATGAGATCAAATCACTTGTCAAATAAGCTGATCTTGAAATTTGGGTGGAACGTCTCAACCCTGGGGACTAAAGACAACATGTTCACTGAAGAAGGAAATCTTCATTACTGTGAGTGTACAGCATTCTGTTGTTGCAGGAGAACTCTGACATTTTTCTAACTGGATTGCATCTGCACTTTTAAAAGACAGACAGTAGAGTATCACTGGAGATAATAGGATCTGAAACTCGAAAGCCTTCATATTTTATTAGAGCTATCTTGATCCCATTTCATTAAGTCACTGGAGTGTTATTTCACATTCCGGTGTCTGCATAACTGCATTGCCTTTGTTTCTCAGTTCTATTTAAAATTCCCTGCCACATCAAGGCTAGTGAATGTCACTGAAGATAACTATAAACATGTAATAACTTCCAACTACAGGAATGTGTAGCTTGAAAGCACTTGAATGATCAGGTCTCTTTGTAATAAGTGGGAGCCAGGGGAGGACAAATTAAGTCCAACCACTTGGTGTGGTTGTCAGATTTAATTTGAGATCTGACCATCCATGCATAGACATAGACATTTATCACAGATGGTCAAGGAATGGAAGTGTGTTCTAATGAACAATAAGTCTACATAAAGCAAATGAAAGACTGATTCCCACATCACAAAGAACCTCTAGATCAACCAATCTCAAAATTACAAAAGAACCTGGGAAAGAATGTAATGTGAATTTGCACCATGAAAATATATTACAATGACAACTTAATTTAGTAACTTGCTTTGAACTTTGTTCTAGTTGTCCATTGTTGCAAAGAAACAAATAAACAAACAAAAAACAAAAATAAAATAGCAAACTTGTTGACATTAAGCAAGAATTTATTATTATCTTTACTGGATCTGTGAGTCTCACATAGCATTACAGCCAGATGTTAATTGACTTTTGAAGGTTTAACAGGGTCACGATCAAGATAACTTCTTCAATCACTGGTCTATCATCTGCCTGAGTTAAAACCACTTAGGGCTGTTCAAGCATCTTTTTTTCCATGCCATCACTTCACATGACTAGTTGGAGTATCCACAGAGCATAGTGGTCTGAGAAAATTGGTTTTCCCTAGAGCAGAATTGGTTTTACCCATAGACAAAGTTAGAAACTACAAGAGTTCTTATGACATAAGATCAGGAGTCAGTCAGACAGTATTACCCCTCTCACAAATTATTTGTTACCAGCATATCACAACGTCAGCCTAGACTCAAGGGTCAGGAGTTATATAAGGGCATGAATATTAGGAAGCGTGGTCAGTAGAGGTCCTTCTTCAGAGAACAGCTATAAAAACTTTGTTAATCTACGAGCTGAGGGATTTGCTGTTGCTTACTATGAATAGAGCACTCCTCTAAATAAGATGTTTCTTAACTTACAATGGGGTGATATCCTCATAAACCAAATGAAAATTGAAAATTTCTTAAGTTGAAAATGTGTTTGATACACCTGGTTGGTCCTACTGAGCATCACAGCTTTGCCTAGCCTATCTTTAAGATTAAGTGTTCCAAACACTTCCATGATCCTACTGTTGAACAAACTTATCTAATATGAAGACTATTTTATAATTAAGAGTGAAATATCTCATGTATACACATAATAGGCATTTTGCAGACATGATGGGATGCAAAATAATAAAAAAACTACTATATCTGAAAACTATAGCATTGCAGGACACTGCAAAGAATGGGTTATTTATGTTTGTGATCTCATGGTTGCCTGGAAGATGACAAGCAACACAAGAGAGTACTGTACCACATTTTGCTAGCTCTGGAAAAGATAAAAATTCAAAATACAATGCATAAGCTCATTTCCTACTAAATGTGCTTTGCTTTTCACCATCCCAAAGTTGAAAATTCAAGTCAAACCATCTTAAGTTAGGGACTATCTGTACTTTTGTATGCATTATCCATTTTAATATTGTAATAACCCAGTGAAAGATGAGGTTTTTTTTATTTGTTTGTTTGTTTTTAGGTAAACTAATTGTTTTATATATTTGGTGCATGACAGCTCTGTACCAGACTGTGGTGGATGGAATTCTACATGGCCCTTGAGGTCTCTGCCCCATGGTGTTCCTCCTCTAACTCTTGTTATGTGACAAAGGGATTTTGCATATTTAATTAAGTTTTCTAATTAGTTGACTTCAATACAAGGAGCTTATTCAGGTGAGACTATCCTTTAAAAGCAGGGATTTTTCTCCAGCTGGTAGCAGAAGAAAAAGTCAAAGAGATAAAAAGCATGTGAAGGAATCCACGAGCCACTGCTGACCTTGAAGATAAAGGGGTTGTGTGAAGGCTGTAGAGAGATTTTAGCAGAGGTGGGTAACAACAGCCCAACAGCCAACGAGAAAACAAGGACTTCAATCCAGCAATCATAAGAAATTATGTTCTACCATAATTAAGGGAATTTTGATGCATGTTCATCCTCAGTTTCCAGGTCTGAACTTAACCAGACCAATCCTTAATTTGGGCCTTATGATCCCTAAGCAGAGAACCCAGTTGAGTCTGGCTGGACATCAAAATTGTAGAGCTATGAAATAAGTAGGCATTGTATTGTCACAAAATGTGGTAATTTGTTAGTCAGAAACCAAAAATCTAATTTGGTACCTATAGGGCTTTTGTGGGTATCACACTCTTGCTTGAACTTTGCCTGTTTGTTCTGCTATCCTAAAATACCACAGACTGGGTCATTGATAAACAATAGAGTTTATTTCCCACCATTCCAGAGGCTGGGAGTTCCAAGATGGAGGAATCAGCACATCTGTTTGTCTGGACATGGCTTCATCCTCTAGAGGGAAGAACACCATCCCCATATTGTACAAGGTGAAAGGGAAAGTCTCTTTTATTAGGGTCTTGATCCCATTCACAAGGTCTCATTCCTGATGACATTACACTGGAAATTTGGAAGAGATATAGGCAAACCAATTTCTAATTCCCCCCACTCCTTTTCCAGTTTTTTTTTCAATGAACTTTCTCTAGTAAATTCATTTCATTTCAAACTCCTTATCTTGGGATTTCACTTTGGAGAATTAACTGAGTTAACAGAGCTGGTCCTAGAAAGTGGACAGTGGGAGAGAATCCTGAGGTGGGGTCATTTACCAGCCTGATGGTAACATAGATGCAATTACTGGTGGAAACTGTATTGTAACTTGTAATTCAATAGCGTCTTATATCTAACCTTCCTCTGAGGTGAATTGGGATGGGATTGGAGGTAATGAATTTATTTTCTTTTGCATTATCTCCAGCATTCAAGTAATATAGGGGAAGTAGTAACTTTTAGAATCATTGAGTGATTGATTGGGTTTTGTCAAATATCATTTATATACTAAAGAAAGGAAAGGATAAACTCAAATCTTGTAGCCTCATGTTTGGCAACTGGGGTACATGGCATCCTAACTTTCTCTCCAAAAATCTTGTGCAGCTCCACCCCTAAGTCCTTGCTGTTTAGAGACCACTTGGCCTCCCTCTCTGTTGGCTTAATTCTGCTCAATTCCTACAGCTTTCCTCAAAAGACACTCCATATTACTGGCATCTCTTAATCTGGAGAGTATCCAGTGCTACTTGAGCTTCCTTTACACATCTCCAGGCAGCACCCTCTCAGCGGCTGCTTGCAGGGTCTCAGGAGCTACAAGACTTCTTTTCTCAGGTGAATTTTTCTCTTGCTTTGATCTTGTTTCTTTTTTCTATCCCCCTATTTATCCCCTGTGGAATACAAATGTTTATTCTATGCCTTCATATTTTGGATATATATAATTTGCTTCAGACTTTTAGAGGGACTCATGCTGAGAGTTTGCCTTGAATCTCAGTGGAGACTTTGAACTTGAATGTTTGGGCAATCCTTGAATTATTGAGACTTGGAAATGGACTAAATGTATTTTTCACTGTGGGGTGGACATGAGCTTTTGAGGGTACAGGCAGAATATTATGGTTTAGATATGAGGTATCATCCAAAAACTCACTCGTGAGACAATGCAAGAAAGTTTCGAGATGAAATGATTGGTTTATGAGAGCTACATCCTGATCATTGCTGATAGGGATTAACTGGATGCTAACTCTAAGCAGGTGGGATATAGCTGGAGGAGGTGGGGTCACTAGTGGTGTGCCTTTGGGACTTATATTTTGTCCTTGTTGATCAGAGTTCTCTCTTCCTGATTCCTGGTAGCATGTGCCACATTCCTCTACCACATTGTTCCACCATGAAGTTCTGCCTCAACTAGGCCCTGGAGCAATGAACTTGGCTATCTATTTACTGAGCTTCTGAAATCATCCTCCTCTAATCCAGGGTAGCAGAAGTGTTGACCAAGTGTCAGAGAAGTCTAGAATAAATGGTGAAGGTGGGAGATGGTGTACATTACTTAGGCTACAGGACCAACTATGATGGAAGTCCTGCCATAGAGCACAATATAGTATAACTCACTAATACTTCCTTTTCATTTTTATTTTTCTAGGAATTTTATCAGACATCATCTTGAAGCAACAGTGTAATGGATTTAATGTGACAACTGAATGGATCTGACCATTGATATGGATGAATTGTAGCAGATCATGTTTCCCACACGTTTCTTATAATCATCCACAGATTTCCCCACTAACTCATATTTTACCAGTCCAAATCTGCATCTTTTAAACATAGAGCTGTCTTCAGGATGATGAGCATACCCTGTCTACACAAATGAGATGCAAAAAGCCTGAAAATGTATGTTCCTTCAGGAAAAGCCACTAAAAAATAATTAGTGACATAAAGGTACAGATTCTCAGCTCTCTCACAAAGTGATGAACTGAACTCTTGTGAAATATAGACTGCATAGATTATCCGGTTAGGATTGACCTAAGTTTACTATCTGTAGGACTTGATTACCATATTTATGCTTGATCTCCTTCTAGTTAAAGGACAACTTCCCTTGAATTCATGAATTCTTTTCTCTGCTACATCATTTAGAAGCAATTCTTCCTTCTCTTCTTCTCTACTGATATGGTTTGAATGTGTATGCCCCTACAAAATTCATATATTGGAATTTAAACCCCAAGATGATAATATTAGAAGATGGGACCTTTGGGAGGGGACTAGGTGAAACCCTCATTAATGGGAACAATGCTTTTATGAAAGAGCTGGGAGAAATCACTCGGGCCCTTTTGACCCTTCACCTTCTGCCAGGTGAAGATGCAATAACAAGATGACACCTTGGAAATAAAGATGAGCTTCACCAAATCTGCTGGTACCTTGATCTTGGACTTCTCACCCTCCAGAACTATGAGCAATAAATTTCCATTGTTTACAAATTACCTAGTATGTGGTATTTTGTTGTAGCACCAGGAATACATCAAGATCTCCTCTACACATACCCTTTCCCCGGCTTCTCCTTTACTACTTCTCCTCCTTCTTCCCCTTTCTCCTCTTCTTCCTCCTCTCCTTTTCCTCCTCCTCCTCTTCCCCTCTTCCTTCTCCTTCTCCTTTTACTCTTCTTTTTCCTCCTCCTCGTCCTTCTCCTTCTTCTTTTCTAGCTTATTTATTTCAGAAAGCATGGTTCCTTTAAGAACTCAGTCATATCAACTAGTTAAGACTTTATTCTGAGCAATGCAAGATGCCACTGAAGAGCTTTGAGGAGAGAAAAATGACACAGAAAAATGACACTTTTCTGTATATTTTATGTAGAAAAGACTGTAAGACAGGAGTGGAATGACAGATGATAAGGGGGGAGACTTCAGGTAAAATATGTGTACACACTCACACACACAGCCCTTCATGGTATGATATGTGTATGTGCCAGTCTCTCCTCCCTTATTGTATATATTTTTAAAAATTTCTATTGTCCATGGAAATTAACAACACTGTCTCCCTTACCACTTGAAGATACGGATTATGGTCACAAGGTCTGGAAAACCAAAAATAAACAAGGAAATTTTTTTCCCATCATTCTCACCCCCTATTTAGGAGTAAAGACCCATATCTTAATTATTGTGCATGGATATAATTGTCCTCTCTACCTCTATCCTTCCCAATACTGAACTGGGTAGAACATTTTTTCTTACATTCATTGTCACATTTCTTGTCTTATCTTAGGCATTCTTTTTTTTGCCATTTTTGTTAAAAAAATTAAAATCAGCTGTAAATTGATTTTATGAATGAACAAGTGAATAAAATTTTAAACTAATTAACCAAAGTGGGAATATGAAGAGAATGTCAAACCTGAAACCTGGAAAGGCACCAGAACATTAGTGTGGGCTGTGAACAGGAACTGATCATTAGACCCAAGAAGATAGTGCCTGCAAATAATTAATGCAATTATAACAGGAAGAAGAGAATGTACAAATATATATATATATATATATATATATATATATATATATATATATATATATATATATATATATATATAGTATTGAGCATTTGCTTTGGGAATCATTTTCCTGAGCATTTCCTTTTTCTATTTAGTTATACATACTATTAGGGTTCATTTTGACATAACTATACAAGCATGAAATAAAGTTTTCTCTGATTCAGTTCCTAGTAATTCCCCTTTCCCTCCCCTCCCTCCGTGTTCCCTTTCCTCTATTCTACTAATCTTTCTTCAATTTATCTATATATTTGCTTAAATTAGTGCCGTGTGTGTGTGTCTGTGTGTGTGTGTGTGTGTGTGTGTGTGTGTGTGTCTATGATTTACTGTGGTATATTCAAATACCTACATAGGAAATTTTGGTCAGATTCATTCCAGTGTTCTTCCTGTCCCTCCTCCTTTACCCTCAATCCCCTTCCTCTGCTCCATTAACCTCTTCCTACTCTTCCTGAGCATTTTCTATCCATTCCTTAAGTTAATCTTCACAGCAGCCCGATAGGTTTGCATTAATCTAACTTTTTACAGATACTAGCAGCAAGGAACACTTGGGAGAAGTAATGTGTGGACCCTTAATGAAAAGTATGCAAACAACAATTCAAAACTCCACTGGATTAGGTTGAAATTAGGAAGACACTGGTGTGGTTGCTGTGGGGATATATTCTGGCTCTTTTGGGATTTCTTATGAAAACTCTGGGGAGGCTGAATCAGCACATACAGGAAATCAATGGTTCCATATATAAAAAGTTGAAGGAGACAGAGAAGCAGCAGCTGGAGATCATGGTGCATGGAGATTCCAACTTAACACAAACATGAAGAATGGCCCTGGATTGCAAAAGACTTAATCTACTTACACATAACATATGATGACAGAGTACCATTCCTTTGTGAGACACCTGTATTTCAATTCCTTTCATTTTCATGACATAACTCTCACAGAAAGATATTCTTCTCTTCCTTCCACTCTCCTCCTCCCTGGCTTCACTTCCCTTTCCAGTCCATCTCCTCCACTTCTTCTCCACCTCCATTTTACTCCTTCCCCTCTCCCTTTAATGAAGAACAAAGCTAACAGTTGAACCCCAAGTTTCTGATTTCAAACCCACCATGTGCTGCCTCTATTATTTCTGTGTAAAATATGAATTTTCTTGAGACCTATGTGTTAAGTTAGGTTTTTGGCAGGTGTAGAATTAATTTTAATTTATGTGAGAATAAATTTTAAAAGGAAAATTTGACAGGTAAAATTTGAAGAGTTGAAATTGAGAAAAATCAACATAGTCCCCAAAGCAAAAATTATATATATATAAATTGACTTCTGCTTAACATGTGTTTGAAAAATCATCATTATTTATTATGTTCATCATCAGCCACTTAAGAGCTTGTATTACTGGGGCTGGAATTGCAGCTTAGTGGTAAAGTGCTTATTAGAGCATGCATTAGGCCCTCAGTTTGCTCCTTGGCACATCCCAAATTGATCAAT
Source organism: Callospermophilus lateralis (assembly GCF_048772815.1). Lineage (NCBI taxonomy): Eukaryota > Metazoa > Chordata > Mammalia > Rodentia > Sciuridae > Callospermophilus > Callospermophilus lateralis. Next base: position 725,740 of record NW_027514930.1, read on the forward strand.
CAATTGATCAGTCTTTTTTGGATTATTTACTAAATTCAGTATTTAGTTTTCCTATCTCATTAGTTCTTTGCTTGATTAAGTAGTATATATAATTATTATTTATTATATTATCTTTATATGAAACTTTCTAATCTTGTGTATTTAAATTCTCTGACTCCGGGCAGTGTCTTTCTATTTTTCCCCTATTTTTTTATTTCCCTTCATTATAGCAGATCTCTGTGTAGCAGTTGCTATGATCATAAACAACCTAATCAAAGCAATCAACATTTGCTACATACCTCCTACTTGTGAGGGCCTGTGCCACATTAGGACTGTAAATGAAGTAACATGCTGTACATGTGTATCCATACAGTATCCACTAGTTACATGTGGTTAATTAAATGTAAATTATTTAAAATAAAATGTTCAGTCCTTTTTCATTGGCCACATAATTCCATTGGTTGTGGTATTGAACAGGACAGGTCATAAAATAGATAAATCATTGTCCATTGTGCTCACAGAAAGTTCTAGAATTAGTGCATAACTTATGCTAGCAATTTATGACTGTATTCTGTGCTGTTTGAATTCACTACTTCTTTCTTCCATTAGATTTTTAGTTCCATCTGCAATACTTGCTGGATGGTAGCTACTCTATAAACAAACATGAATAAGGAGGTGGGGGAAGTCTTAGAATTTGCTCTGCAAAGAGATAAACAATTCAAATATGTCCAATTTAAATTTGTCATGTTTATTTTTTAATTAGTGCTCATCCAGCAAAATTTGTACTCATTTGTATTTAGGAAACCTAAAAAAAAAGTTGGTGAACTAGTATAAAAAGAGTAATGGTTAAATATTTTCTATCTGACATAATCACATATAACAGATTGAATTGTCTCTCTTTGTTTATCTGTTCCATACTTAACTATTGAATATTCTCAGGATTACTTAACCTTTTAAATGTGTTTTATGTAAATGATCTCATTAAGAAAAAATACATTTGGGTCAATTCCAGACTTAAATCTTGTACTTTTAGTTTTTGTTTATACCATAGTTAATACATGATGATGATTTTTTTACAGCTTACCTGAAAATCATTAATTTCATAAATGATATTAGTCAAGATTCTTATTGTTAAGTGACAAATGCCAATCTGAATCAATTTAACAAGACAGAATAACTTAAGGAATACAAGAAATTAGTGAATATCCAACACATAGGAAAGACTGGGGTATAGTTAAGTCTGGCAAACGCCTTGATTCAGGGTTTGAAGGACCATAGGACTCTATGTATGGATTGAGCTTCCATTTGCTTATTGACATCATCTTATCAACATATAATGTTATATAGATTTCTTCTGTATGGTGGAACGCATAAATTTTAACTGTTTCTGTGTGTTTCATGTTAAGATTTCAAATCCTAGAGATGTACTTTCTTAGATTAATTTGGTGCAATCCTGTTCCCAAGCTTCCTGGATCATTGAACTCAGCCAGGAATCAGAAAATAATTTTTTTTAACCAGTTTTGGTCCGATTCTCACAATTGGATCAACATGGCTGGGAGATGTACTCATGGCCAGTATTGAGGAAGTTATGAAAAGATAAAGGAAATTCTAGAAGGAGACAAAAACAATACACATCCAGGACAATAATATAAAAGAGTTCCCATTTCTTCTCAAATTTTCATTGGCGACTCAGAAACATTTTCCATATGGTTCCGAGTAATCCTTGGGTCTCAACACTCAGATTGCTGCAGACAGCTCTATCAGGCACTCTCTCCTGTTTTTTTTGTTATCTTTTCTAACAAAAGGAGCAGTGTTAGTATTCACAACAGCACGATACAATGAAATCATCTGTTTACCAAGCACCAAAGGCAGTGTTACATATTATTTAACCCTTATTGTGGTTAGAAAGAAAATAATAACAATTGTTCTCTCTTTTTTCATTGCTAAGATCATAATTGAGCATTTAGCAGAAGTTCCATTCCTGAGTTTCTTTCTTTAATAGGCAGTGACCTTTAACAAATAACCACTAATATAATTAATATTTTCCTTCTCAATCTTGCACTCTCCACCCATTGTCTACATTCTGTCTTTCAAATTATATTGGGTCATACAGAGGACACATGCTAGATGTTTGGATTCCAGAATTACAAGCTTCACAGCCAATGTGTATTTGCATAAAAGCAGACTTCTTTTTCAGACATTAGACACACAGAGCAGCCTTCAGTCTGCCAACTTTATTACTGTTCATTTCACCATCCTACAGCAGCTCTTCCTAAAACAGTACCATTAATCTCTGCAATATAAGGTACTCGTCCATAATCACTCACAGAAGAAATAAGATACTGTCTTGTTCTATGGAATACATCAATGATATGGTATTGTTAAGCATTTTATGATTCAGGAAAAAAAAACATGATAAAACTGAATGAATATTTGAACGAAATAGCTTGAAGACAAAAGTGGAAAGCAGAAAAATAATATAGATCTTTTATTTTGGTTGGGTGTGCTATGCCAGCAATACTGTCAAAATATCTGTGTGCCCATGTGGCAGAAAAATGAAAATGCTTTGATAGGTAGAGACTATCCCATATATTTTACAACAGACAGCCACAACATAACCCTGTATATGATATGTTCACATTTCAAGCCCCATTCTGTGACTGGCTGAACCAGCTAATGGGTTACTCCATATTCGAAGATTTACACTAAGCTTTTTCTTTCCAATTTTCCTTGGACTGCAGGAGTTACTGATGCTGATTGAACACTGCGGCTCAATAAACAACTTTGCTATCTCAAAAAATACACCCTCTTTGCCAGCAAGATGTTTGGAGTGATTCCAAGAAAAAGACAAAAAAAAAGAAAAGTCTGGTCAATGGAGAGAAGGAACCACATTGAAAGGTTTGCAGTCCTATTTTCACTCTGGTCATAAATCATTATCCACTCTGGCATTGATTAATTGGTCTTTCTCGAATTCTCCAGAATTCTTATGAAAATCTAGGCTAAAGCACTATTACACTATTAGCAGAAGACAGAAAGGGATACATTTTCTAAATGTTGTCTGGAGATAACAGTGTGTAGGCAAAAATGTGCCACATTGAAAGTAGCTCTTTGGTTATTTACATTTTTAGAGTGATTTAGTTTCTTTTGTCAAAGTCTTCATTCACCCCCTTTCTTATCTCAGGTCTACAACCAAGCCAGAGAGGGTGAGGGTGACATGCTCTACATAGTCCACCTGTCACTTGTGATACCAGGGCATCCTGGCCCCATTGAAAGTTTCTATGTTATGATGTCTAATTCTTCAGGGTTTATTGCTAATGATCCAGTTTTCCATTGGTAATTGAAGCTAGTATCTTAAACAGATTAAAAATGGGTTAAAACAGCTGTCTGAATGTCACATTTGGTCAGGCTTCTGGAGATGAGGCTCCGAATTCGAACAACAGTTTCACTTTGAGAATTAATAAGCTTTTAATTTGAGGCCTAATGTCTACTGATTCCTGTTTTCTGTTCACTGACTGCTATCTTGCCTTCCTTTACTCCTCAATGACTGCAGTTTTTTATTTTGCTTATGTGTTTCTTTTGAAGAAAGTTTGTAATTACACTTTACAGTTTGTTAGTTACAATTTTAAGTGATACATACTATTTATTAAAGAATAGCTATGCTATAAATTTATCAAAGTATACAATCATACAAAAGGAAATAAACCAACAGGTCACATTCAAAAGCTCAAATACAGACCCATGTATATACAGATACTATGTACATGACAGCTGCTTTTGTGTATGAATGGTTTTACAGAGAGCATTTATAATATTGGCTACCCATTACAGATAATAATGAATCCAGATTCCTATTTTAAAAACATGAGAAGGTTATATTTCAGGCAGATAAAAAATGAGTGAGTCAGGCACAGTGGTAAATGCCTGTAATCCCAGAGTCTCAGGAGGCTGAGGCAGGAGGATCGCTAGATCAAAGCCAGCCTCAGCAACTTAGCAAGGTCATAAGCAACACAGTGAGACCTGCTCTCCAAATAAAATACAAAATAGGGCTGCAAATGTGGGTCAGTGGTCAAATACCCCTGAGTTCAATCCCCAGTACCCTCCTGAAAAAAACCCCAAACCAAACAACAACAACAACAAAATCACATTTAAATTTTTTTTTGTACATGAATAGAAAGGAAAATGATGTCAGGGCTATGAATTGATTGCTTGGAAAGATAAAACACACACACACACACACACACACACACACACACACACATAAAAGCTACTATTTATTAAACAAATACACTAATAAACTAATCCTTTTAAACAACTTGGGGACATGAACAAAACATTTGATTTGGGGAACTAACAAGAAGTAGTAGGCAATTTGGGATCAGTATTTGCTCCAATGAGTGTAATTATTGTGTAAATTGTGGCTCTTGACAAAAATCTCTGATTCCTGTTGAGATGTTGTTAATGCCCCAGGAAGAAGCCTGCCTTCTCCAGTGTGATTGCTTACAAAGACACAGCTGTTTCCTTCCTCCTTTTTCCCACAGGAGATGGTCAAATTGCCAGTGTTTCATTTTCAAGTGCCATTGTTCACATAGAGCTTTAGGAAAAGGCTCCTGCTTTTTTATTGTTAATCCAATTCTAAGTGATGATCTTTATTTTAATCCTGTAACATTTTATAACAAATTTATTAGGCACTGACATTAGCCACTAAGGCACAAATAGCTCTGTCACTTTTTTTTTAACTTAACCAGTAATTTAGTAATTTATGCAGCCTCAGAATTACTTTATTGGTATGTGAAATCTGTTTTCATGAAGAATTTATGGGAAAAATATAAATCAAGACCTGTTTCTTCAATACCTTTCTAACATCATTCCATTAGTTATGATTCTGACCGAAAAGCAATGTGATAACGTTTATGACTTGATAGGATACTTTAACATCATATTTTATATTGCATATATACAATGATCAAGAAGGAAAGTACAATTGTTCTATATTCTGAGGAAAGAAGTTAAATTTATTCATTAAAGAAATTGAAGAATAGGTTAAAGATGTTAATGATAACTGAATGCGAGCTCATGCTGGGACCTTATATGAATTAGGTTTGGCAGTCTCAACAAACACTAGGCAAGCCCTAGTTATATTCCCAGCCCAATTTTTAACTTGTAATATAATATTGAAATAGTTTTAGTAGGAGTTATCTGATATTGAACACACTTATTTTTTAATACTTTGTTGCCATTCATATATAAGGATTTCTCTTATACATTTAAAAAATAACATCATATTTTTAAATATTTAAAAAATAACATCTCTATTACTGATTAATTTAATTCTTGGTAAATGGTTACTTGCATAAGAAAGGGTTGCATATTACTGAAAATATTACTCCTTTTTCTTAAGTTGAATATTAGCCTTATGTGTCTTCCCCCCCAACACCCAGGCTGCTTCCATTTGCCTATTTCATCTTTTAGTAGAATCATTACCCATTGGTAATTGTTTTTAAATCACCCTGTTAGGATATTTAAATTTATTGATTGCACCAATCTACCATCATTCAAAATTAATCAAGCAAATTTAAATCTTTATATTCTCTATTCCACTTTCATTTCTATGATAATATTAGCATCTTTGTACTCACTGCCAGTGAAAGTTCGTTTAATGGTAACCCTTCATTTTCACTTCTGAGCATCTATATTTATAAATTTCTGAGTATTCTGATTTTTGTAGTTTCTAGTTAGCTATATTTAAAATTCTACTTTGACTTAGTTCTATTATTATCTTACTGAGATAAGTCTTTTTCCCTTAAATTTCATGTTATTCATTATTAATTTTAGCAAAACTCTACTTTATGTAGAGCCTAGTGATAATCAAGCAATAGTCTTAAAAAATAATAATTATTCTTTTGTGGGAGGTAGTAGATATGAACTGGGGGTGGGGAAAGAAAATGAGTCTATTTTTATGCTTTAGTTTTAGCCTAATGATTTCAAGTGTTCACAGCACAGAATTGTGGAAATGCTGAGGAACATGATGCACTCATACCTGTTGAGAAAGTGCAGAGTACTGATCTCAATTAAGTTCTTGAAACATAATTCAATGATTTGATTTAATAACTCACTTTTCTCATCACCTTCACAGAGTTCCTGGGATTTGCATGATTCTTTCCCAAGAGTTAAATTGGTTAAAAAAAATATGCAGCAAGGTATGGCATAAAATACCTTTGGGGTCACTAAAGAGTCTAATGGCAGAATAGGTACTACAGATCCTGGAAGAGTATTAATCCCATGAGGTGTCCCAGGACAAAGGGTTTTATGTCACAGAAGATGTATAAATAAGTCAGGCAGTGATGAAAACTCTACATATATTCAAACCTCGAGCTTCCAGTTCTTTAGCCTCTTCTTAGTTTTTAAAATAACTTTTAATACCCCACATACTATTTTTGAGAAAGAATAAAACAAGGGTAATTTGATGGGAGTTTGAGATACAAATGATGCTAACACAGAATTTACTGTATGAAATGTATTTGAAAACTTTGGTTTTTGGGTCTTTCCTATTAACATAAAAACATTACTCAAAACAATACTTTCTTAAAAATCAGGGCAAGATTTAATAAAAGATATTAATCTATTTCTCAAGACAAGAATTATTTCCTTTTAAAGCACTCTGAATATTTAATTCTAAGCACCGTGTCTCAGTGCTTGCTTGCAAAAAGAATAAAAACAAGAACTATATTTGACAGAAACAAATTATTGAAAAATGGGTCTAGAAAAAGAATGTCTGAAAATTGTTTTAAATAAATGTGTGCTATAAATCCTGTATCTGTCCAGGTATTATCATTATTTTTTTTTGGAAAGAGTACTATGGTACTATGGTCTAAGGGCAGTTATAGTGACCTGCTGTCTTCCATGGGAGAGAGAGAATTTATTTTCACCAATTAAAGATTCTAAATAATATTTTTATATAAACGCTTTTCTGCAATATTAAAATGTATATTTTTCCTTAGCTAATATCTACAGTAATCAAGATAAAATAGTGCGTTTTTTAAAATAACCTTTGTGATAATTTTGTATTTTTGCCATGTGTAGGTGTTTCTACAATACAACAAAATTCAATAAAGCAATGTTTGCTTTGTAATTGGTCTGTTTTTCATCATATTGATAACAGGTAGGTCTCATCTTTAACCCCCACATAGTATGTATCACCACTATATTATATTAAGGCAACATTATTTGTAATTACTCTAAGAGCATTTTATGATGCATCTATGTTAAATAGATCTCTAAAATGTATTGTCCATTTACCATGTGTTTTTAAAGCTATTTTTAAATGAATAAATGTATCTTTTCTCTTTTACCATTTGCTTTTTACAGTTACTGAGATAATTATTTTTAAAAACTCAGAAACTACTTTTGGAGAATTATATCCTACAGTTATAGTTTACCATGAAGAATGATGAAGTATTTATGAAGTACAATAAGATAGAATATTATTCTTTTGTACCCATCTGCCCCAGAGGTAATTGTTCAATATCCAACATCTCAAACAATTATAATTAACTATTCTAAAGCAATTAAGAACTATGTACTTGCTTGTAATTCTCATATTTACTTACACTTAAAATAATTCATTAAAGTAATTCTGTTGAGAAATGTTTGTGGTAATTTTAACTATCTAAAGGTCATTATGGTGTGGTGGAGGCTTCAGATCTGGAAAACAGTGCTGATAGAATGAGCTGTGAAATTCCAACTACAGGTCATGGTCTCAATCATTGTATTTTAATGACTTTTATAGGTCAATGCCAATTCCTAGCTGTCACTTTTCAACCCGTACCTGAATTAGAAGACAAGATTATTCATTTTGCTACAAAATATTAATGTGAAGACCTAAAAGTGACAAAATAGTCTATTTTTTGGTTTTTCTACAAGCAAGTTTGTTTTACATTAAATGGCTTTTTTACAAATTTGAAATGTGAATATATTTTATTTTTTCCCAGTGAGTACACAATACACAATTGTTTGACAATACTATTAACCAATTTTATGCCAATTTCTTTGCCAATCTAACATCAAATGAAACACATTAAAATTTTTGGATGCTGTTTGGTGACTTAAAAAAACTACAGTTTTTTAAAAGAATGCATCTATAAAACAAAGTATAAAAAGTCTACCCACGGCCACAGAATCCCTTATCTTGCAACACTTTTAAAGTCACAATAAATGATTTTAAAATCATGGAATTAAAAAGAATTAGTAAATTACATGTCATTTAAAGAAATGCATGGTGCTTCATTTGATTTACACATTATAAAGAAGGAAAATAAAAGTAACTTCACCTCTAAGATAATGTGGAAAGACATGTAGCTTTACACCAATTCTTGTCATGTAACTCTATAAACACAGTATACAGAAGCAGATGAAAAAACTAACATTAGTGAATACTATGGTTCTGCATATCTTTAATACTGACACACAATTGCTTTCCAGTGGAGATAATCCCCTGTTTGGAGCTCATTGGCATCATTATTGTTTTATTGTCAATGGACAGTTACATATTTTTATTGAGTAGAAATTAGGAAGTGTTCCACCAAAGCACATACAAACTTTCAACTCAAATTCAATTGAAAATATATTTAAATACCCAGAGCATTAAACCATGACATAGAACACCATTAAATCTGCTATTCAAAGCAAGTAAACTTGTAATGGTTTTACTTCCCTTTGGTTGTATGATAACTTAACATGCTGGTCCTTGTTTTCTTATATTCTCTCTTGAATTGGATGCAAATCCTCTGAAGGGATCAATTATTTTCATGCCCCTGTACTATGCTAACTTTTTAAAAAATGGCATGGAAAAGATTTAGAGGAGGGTGGGTTGACTCCCTGGCATACACTGGCATACCTGAGTTTGGGCACTGACATGGTTATTTTCTCTAAAGAGACTTTACCCGTTATAAATGAAGCAGTACTTGTGTCTGTCTTGACTTCACAGCAGTGTTGCCTGTAAGTGCAAAGTAAGTTACATTCTCTCCCACCCACTTTTCCTTCTGATGGTTTATGTAGGCTCTGATTAGCAGAGTTAGCTCAGTGAATTCCTAATCGCATTCATTCAATCAGCTACACAATAAAAATCTACGAATTTTCTCTTAGATTTGTGTTATTCTGTTGACATTCTGGCTTGTACTGACTGGTAGCTTTATACGTGTATCATGTTGATGAAGATTTCTGATTTTTAAGAGTGTTCCTGAATTTATATAGCCATAGCATGTTATTTTGCTCTATAAAAGGATGACCATATTGGGTGGAAGATTTTTTGGACAAATTTATTTAAAACTAAGTTTAATGGGCAACATGGATTATTCTAAAAGAACATTCCAAGTAACCACAGGGTTTGTATTGCATTACCTAACAGTTAATTTTTTGTGTACTCAAGACAATCAGGAAGGTATGATGCTATGTTCCAATTATTCTGCATGTTATCTACATAAAGACATATTTTTTTAAGTCTTGGTTTATTAATTGCCTACAAATGCCAGTTACCAGGAGTCAAGAATCTGTATAATCTATGTGATAAAATTTTAGACTAAATTCAGTGATTGAGGAGCAAAAAGATGAAATACAAATGAATATAACTTCTTAGATATTTGTTTTGAAATAAAGGAGGTGAATTAAGGAACTTCACAAATAAAAAATAAATTCCTCACATCTTAGAGTTGTGAATTATTATGTATTCATTTTTTTGCAAAAGCTTTTTCTCCTCTCCCAGTCTCTTTATCCCAGAGAAATCAAACTGCATGAAAATCCAGGCACTGATGGTAGAAAGCTGATAAAAGGTTTAATAAGTGTGTCTCAGAATTCCTTTTCTCTTCAGTGAAGAAATGAACTACACACGACACCGAGAAGATGTTGGGGTCCATAAATAACATCACATTCTAGGCTTGCCTGTGCTGATGCAGTCTCAGGGAATTCAAAAGATGGAGCCATTGAACTATGTCATCCCTTTGCTATGACAACAGGACATGAACCGGTGACTGAGCCAATAATGCAGAGTATGAGACCTATTAAAGGGTCTCCTACTTGAAAACTGATCCTGATTGTTACATCGAATAGTTTTGAAGTACTGAATATATCGTAGGAAAAACATAAGAAAATATAGTCAGAGCTAGAATTTAAGATTGCGTAGGTAGCACATGGGAAAATGTCACAAGTGGGAATTTCAGGAAGGTTATCTTCTACTTGACTGATTGACTATACATGTACAGTAGCTAACATATATTTCAAAGTCACATTTATTTTGAGCATACGTAGCTGATGTTCAACTTCTTGTTCTCAAAGTCGTGAAAACAAATGAGGGAGGACACTGTTATTAGTGTCCACTTACAAGGTTTGGTTTTATTTAAAAAGTGTATAAACATGCATTTTTTTTCTCCTTTTTAATTTTTTCTTTTCAATTTACTCATTCAAAATGGGTCAAACAGATTTTAGTTGGTAGCCAATTTCTGAGAATGTATCATCAAATATTTATTCCAATAAACTTATGGATGGTGAACTGAACATACTCTTAGCACTGCTTTTTAAGCACTTGCAATTTGGCTCTACCTTTGGTGAAATCAACTTTATATCTTAGTTAAATGAAACACAAAGTTGTATATAGACTGCATTTTTTCAATCATGAATTTAAGTGATTCAGTTTTATCCTTTAGTGTGTACTGTACATGTATTAGAAAGACAAAACAAGATATTGCAATAGATTTCATGTTTGGAAGCAGCCTGAGCATGTCCTAATAATAAATTGCTTCTTTACTTGCTAGATAGTCGCGAGTTCATTTTGTTTGTTTCCTTGGGGAACTTCATGTTATATTCTGACTTAATGAGTTGGAGAGATTAATTATGGTAATTCAGAAAATGCTGTTTTAAAAAGCTATAATATAAATACAGCTCTTGTGAAACACCTTAATTTCCTTTTGCTTGTCGCCATTCTCAGATGGGTCAATTACAATGACAAGTAAAGTTGATTCTAAATAAAACTTTAATTATCTTTTTTTAAAGCAAGTTTAGTACATCTTTGCTATCTGCATATTTTAATGCATATTCAGCCTAAAGACTTAAAATTCCTTCTTTTGACCCCTTGCTTTTGTCAATAGCAAAATCCATCTTTCTTCTCTTAAAAACAGACTCATTTTCTGATGTTCAGACTTTGCCAAGACCATTGTTCCTTCGCATCTTCCTATTTCTACACCCCAGCTGAAAACCATCTAACAGAATGAGTTACACCAGCATTATCCAACCTAGCTTACAGTACAGAAACCCCCTTCACATTCAATCTTTTCTTCATGTCATAAGGAGTAAAGATTTGTGCTTATCACCAAATAAAATTGCAGTGCAAAATTTAAACATAAAAGTTACACAATTAAGAAAGCAACAAGGCCTTTAATATTGTGTTGTGTTACACTTGTGTTACGTGTTGTATGTCAGTATGTCTGTATGTGTGTATGTTCATATATCATGCAGTGATATAACAATTGGCAGATGAGGAGTGCTCATGAAAAATTTTAAAAATGGATCCAAATTTCTTTGACTCACATGATTCAAATGGTTCAATTTAAATTGGGTAAACAGATAAAAGTAAAGATGTCTTTAAAATTAAGCTTATAAGTTTTTCTAGGTGTTCAAAAATAAAACCTAAAAATGTTGATGTCTATAAAATAATCTGATTAAATTCAAAATTTACAAGTATTGTTTAAAAATGTGAACAGAAGGAGGTTAACAGATAAAAAAGAAACTAGAAAGTTCTAGGTATGGATTTCATAGAGGAAAAATGTGTTTCTGGATAAGAGTCTATATGATGGTAATTTTAGGCTTAAAAAAAGACATGTTGGAGATATAATTAAATCATTTGTGTTCTATAACTGGGCTTGTTATCAATAAGATATGTACAGTTCTATGTTACCTTTTTACACTGAGATACAACTTAAGTGTATTTTTAAGTTAATGAGGGCTTAGTCTATGTAAAGGTTTTATTGTAAAACACAAAAGTACTTTGCTACTTTTCTACAAAATGTTAGAAGCTTTCAGCCTTTCTTTAATTCATGTTTTAGATGTGATATTATGTTGTGTTTGCTCAAGTTTACAACAATTTATGTAGGCTTTATAAAATGATGTCTAAAAAGCAAAGATCAGCTTCAGAGCTATAGTAAAATTCATGAAGAGCCCCTTACTTGAGATAAGGCTCTATGTCCCATCTCACTGCATGTGAAAGTGACTATAAAAGAAATAGGCTAGATTTCAGTACATTAAAAGTTGTGTCCAAAGGTTAGTTTTTGTCATGATTACCAGGATCTCAAACAGGGGATATAATGTATAACTCCACCAAAATTCAAGGTAGCTATTATATGAACTAAATATGTTTTTACTCTTGATAATTTTATTTTGTAGTTTTCTTATAAATGGTCTAAAGATTGCCTGTTTTGCAGAGGTACTGCTTTAAGAACTCACAACCTGGGTTAATTTAAGACAAGGAGTTATCACCTACAGGATAGAGAGATAGACATTAAAGCCCAGTGCTCTTAATATAAGGCTGTTAAAACTTATTTGCTAAATGTTTAAGATTAAGTTTTAAAATTAAAAATTTGACTCTTGCCCTCTGAGTCAGTCTGAGTCAGGGGATAGGGGACTTTTCCAAAGAGCTTTGCAACTCTAGGCCACATAACCTCCCGATCAGGGAGATTAATGAGACCAGTGGAGGACAGAAAGCCAGTCAGTGCATTTGCTGTGAAGAGGAGGGTCATCAGAAAAGGGAGACATTCCTGATGCTTCTGAGGGAAGCCACATGGTCAAGCAAGGCCTGGACCCATCCTAGCGCAAATGGCACTAGCAGATCTGAGAAGCTGCTGTAAGTTCCCGAGGACTCCCAAGGAAACTTGGCTGACTGTTAACAATAGATAGAAACAAAAGTCAGTTTGACTTGCTTCATCTTAAACACTTAGCAAAGACAGTCAAAGCCAAAACACAGCTATTCCTGGGCATTTTAAATAAAATAATACTTAAATGTAACTTCCATAAATAAGTAAACTGGATTCTTCAAAAGAGATTCTCAAACATGAATGCCTGATAACTATCAAAAGGAACTGCCAAAGTAGTTCTTAGTTCAAGGCCTTTATTTCTAACCTACACAGGTAGGCCTGGTGTTTGCTAGTATGGTTATCCAGCCCTAAGTAACAGAATTAAAGATTTCTCTATTAGACACAGAGGTCATACTAGTAAAAGGATTTTGCAAGTCAGGTGACATTAAACTGTATCTTAATGTTGTGTTTACATCCCTGAAAATTCTGGCAATGTGACAAATATCCTTAAAGATTTACATACTCAGATAAAAGCCATGTTCTCAGCAATCTTAGCTCCTGGTTCTTGGTACTTCCTGGTGGAAAACATTGTTAGTCTTTGTCTTTGCCATCATACTCATTGGCATATTCCTGTGCTATGAGATTTATTGCTGCATCAGTCTGGTTCCAGTACTAATGAATTCTTTTTTCTCTTATAGACCACCCATCACTCAAATGGCCCTCCAGCCAATTACTTCTCAATCAGACTTCTATCATGGACCCACTCAATAGACCCGATTTTTAAAGGGGGACTCCAAACTGCTTGCCCCACACCGTCCCTTTTCAGCCTGAAGAAGCCAGAAAGATTTTCTTCGCCCCCCTTCCTTACAGCAGTAAGGAGTTCCCAAATTAGAAGGGGGAATGAAGCCAGATTAAAAGTTAGGTAGTCAGTGTAGTTAGGTAAATCTAATATCGAGTGAAATCTAAAATGGAGGCCATGCTGGGAATGACTCAGGGAAAACGCAGGACAACTCATGGAATGTTAATGAAGTCCTGAAAAGGCCCTAGGCCAAAGTCCACCTCAAGGAAATGTTAATGGAGCCTGGGAAAACAGCCCCAACAGACTTGGAGATAGCCCATCCCAAAAGGTGATAATTAAGCCCACCTGTAGACCTCCAACCTACAATTCATCACTGAAAGAACTATAAAAAGGGGAAACAACTGCACTTCCACGGATTCCACCTTTTGGGTCCCCTTCTTCCTCCAGGAGAAGTCTTTTCTGCTGTCCTTTAATAAACTTCTAATTTCTGTTCTGACAAAAAAAAAGTTACACAATTAAAAGTTAATATATGGAACCACAGCCTATTAATTCACATATAGTAAAACAAACCAATAAGAACAGACAATAATAGGAACAGAGCTAAAAAGAGTGAGCTTACATAGCAATGCACAAAAGAAATTATATACAGAGAAAAATCCTTTTCTTCCTGGAGGGCAAGTTTTGTTTTCTTTCTTTTTTTTTATATACTCCTGACAAGAAAGAGTTAAGGTGGATGGTGTACTTAAGAGAAGAACACAAGTAAAATATCTGTGGGATATGTGTGGCTGTGTGTCTTTACATTGCATTTACAGTTCTTTTAATAGTACATAAATAAAAGAAATTGTTCATTGCACTGTTTAGTGTCATCACGTTCATGAGTTGGGACCTGATGATCCTTCAGAGCAGCTTTGTATGTCTCCTCTCGGTTACTCTAAAAAGAGATGGAAACAAAAGTCAGGAATAAAGCTCAAGAGTTAAATGATGCATTCTTCTATCCTGACCCGCATATTCAAAATCAGAGCAACCGGATAGTAAATGAAGATGAAGTCATCAGAAAGATCTTGGTGTGTTTGTGCAATTCATTTTCGTTGAACCAGAGAAACAAGGAAAATAGAAACACTGTAGTATCTGGAGATTTAAAATTCAACTAGAGCTATTTTATTTTCACTCCCTGCACACCTACAATTATGTCAATATAAAATTTAAAGAAAATTTCAAGTACCCATGGGCCAAATGAAAAATTATAAATAAATCTTAATACTGATCTGATTGATAATAGCCAATAATGATAACTCAGATCCATAAACGATAAGTTTGAAACTATTTTCCCTTTTCATTAGCTCATGAACTCCTCCAGCCTGTGATGTGAGCATAATGGTAATCATAAACTATTTTTCCATGAGGAATTCAAGAGATCATAAAAGTAGCTTTGTCTTCTCATGAGCTATAATCAGGCAAGGGGTTGAGAACATTAGAAGCCATGGCTGTTCTCTTAACAGACTTGGTTAAGCTGAATTCAAAGAAGCAGTTGACAATTTTAAGCAGGCATCATTATAATAGGGAATAGGGAGTTGGTAAATTTCCTAATGGAATTAACACAAATTCAATGTTTTTAATTGGATGAACTGTGACATCCCTATTTTTCACCATTACCTCATATTTTTATATTTAGAAAATATGAAAACCAATGCCAGTTCTTCATTCAAAAAGATAAACTTAATCAATAGCTATATCATTATAATAAAAATATTGTGAACTAACTCAAATCAAAGATCAAATTTTTTTTAAGACTGACTCCATAAATTTAAAAAAAAAAAAACGAATGAAGAGCAAATAAATGAAGAATAGGAAGAACTACTAAGAAGACTCTTTAAAGTACCAAAGGGCCAGAATTTCTCTCTTTTTTATTGTGCTGAGTTTAAAAGAGCAAGAAAAGTATCCAGTGAACTACATTTAATTTAACTTGTAAGTGTTGAGACTCTTTGCCCACGTTTAAACAATTTTCTGTTGTTTTATGGTTGTTTATTTTGGTAATGGGGTTTGAACCAAGGGTGCTCTATCCTGAGCTACATCCCCAGCCTTTGTTATATTTTATTTTGAAACAGGATCTTACTAAGTTGCCCAAGTTGTCCTCAAGCTTGTGATCCTCCTGCCTCAGCCTCTGGTAGCTAGAATTACAGGTGTGCACCACCATGTTTAAAGTAATTCTTACATAGCATAAATCAGCTTGAAATATAAATGAAATATTTATGTCATCGACCTGCTATAAATAGCAATCATCTACGTTATGACCAAACTTGTTTAAAAATCATTGATTTTTTTTCCTGTAGCAGGGAAAGTTTTCTATCATTCTTAAATTTGTTTAATATGACAATATTATTAATCTAATATTTTTTCTGAATCACAATAAACCATAATTTTTATTATTTTGGTTCTGGGGATTGAACTCAGGGATGAGCTTCCATTGAACTACATCCCCAGTGCTTTTATTTTTCATTTTGAGACAGGGTCCTGTTGAGTAGCTGATGGTTTTACTAAATTGAGGCTGGCCTCAAACTTGGAATCCTCCTACCTCAGCCTTCTATGTCATAGGGATTACAGCTGTGCCACACCGTGCTTGGCTATGGTAGCCTTTTCAGTGACCTAAAACACTTACATAATTCACCTGTAAACTGTCCTTGAGTATTTGAGCCCATATGTCCTATGTCAAGAAGGTCACTGGCATTGCGCTGGTGGCCTCCCCTCAACACCTCTGGTTTCCTGGGTCCAGTGGATCCGTTAGAAGAAGCTGTTCCTGATGAGCTGTGGCCACCTGGAGATGGGAAACTGGGCTTGCTATAGGGCACCAAGGCCTCCTCTGAAAAAGAAAAATAAAAAACAATAAAGGGCTAAATTGAACTGCAGCCTGGGAAAATAACATGAATTTAACTCTTACAAGTTAAGCTCAGAATGGACCATTTTACTATTTCATTCTTTAGTAAAATTAAAATTAAGAGGTTTAATCAAGACTGGATATTAAAGGAATTTCCATGTGCAAGCAACATTTCCTACAATAGGATCTGAAGCAGGATTAAATTAAAAGAGATCTTGGGATAAGTATACACTGTTGTATATTATTTGCAAAACTTAAATTCATTATAAAAGAGAGCAGCTTACAGTGAACTACTTTGTTTCAAAAAAAAGCATATCTTAGAATAATTTCTAGAGTTCAATGAGGCTTCAATATTCCCATCAAAACAGAAGAAACGTGGTTTTGTTTTAGTTTAAACCACAGCAATATTTTCTCAATCAATTTAGATCAAGGATTTTGTATTAACAAATTAAGTAAGTTTCTTAAATTTTTGTTGTTGCTTGGGACATAAATATATTAATTGAAAGGCTAGGAATTTCATTAAAAGAAAAAGAGAAACCCACCCAATTTTAACAAATGTGATAATATTTATTTTGTATATTGTCTCCCAACAAATAACTGATCAAATGTATTATGAATAATTATTTAATATTTTGAATCCTTCTTTCCTTCTCCTTTCCTCCTCTCTTTATTTCTTATCTCTCTCTTCCTGTCTTTCTCTAGCTCTTTCTTTTCATCTCTCCACATCTTCCTCTCCACCCCAACTACTCTATTTCTTTCTTTCTTTTGAGGTTTTGGCCATTAACAAGTGATTAGATGATGAAAAATTGTTGGCTGAATTTACTGTTTCTTGCCTTAGATAGTCTTTAATGACAGGGATCACATAATTTTTCTCTCACAGCTTGAATGGTCAACCATTCCTAAACATTTCAGTAAATCTAGATATTGAAATTGTCATCTTCTGGCCCTTGCACAAATTGAATTTTTCAAAAACTTGAGCACAGTGTTGTAACAAAATGTAATTACAGAAATGCATGGGGAGAGGACTTGTCTAATAAAGATTGAGTCCAAATGAATGTGGAATATGTTTCAAAAGTTGTGTGCATGTGTATATGTTTATTAATACTCAGTAAATCCTGATGCAAGATATTCCAAAAAATGCAATAGCCTCACCCCTAATTAATGTCCAATCAGAAACCATGAAATTTATGTTTTAACATTTCCAGGAAGTGTGATTTATAAACAAGAGCATTCTTGTCTCCATGTGAACAGTCATCTACATTTAATCAGTTAACCTTTTCTAACATGAGGTCAGTTGGTTGGTCATTTATTTGTAAATTTATAATCTCAATTAATTCACCTAATTGACTGACAGGAGCTCTCCTTTCAAGTGACTGGTTACTTCTGTCAAAATGACAATCTCCTTGAAGGTAGAGATTAAACTGACACAAAAGCTGAAATTTAGTGGTCTTAAAGCTACTCAATAGAAAAGGTAAAAGGCAAAAAAGCCAAAATTGTCCCCTTAGACCGTAGATGAAGGCTGGAGATCTCTTGGATTCAAAGACCTATGGAGTGGTCAATTTGAGGAGCAATCACCACTGTAATCAGTTTCAAGGAACATGCCTCTGAGGTCTGCTTGAGAAATTCCTACTTCACTTACTGACTTAAGGCAAATATCTCTTGGATGCCCTTAAACAACTGCCATTTCTAGAATACCTGGTAGAAAATAAAAGGGTCACAGCCCACACTTGCTTGGGACTGTGCAGAACACACCTGATCCAACCCCTTGTTTGTGTGGGGCGTTTTGTGTGTCTTCTTGGCGTTCTGTGGAGCTTATCCATTCCTGGGTTTGTCGTTGCCACTCTAGGGAGGTTTTGGCTGGACAATCCAAGTAGCTCTTTGGGTCTTCTAAGCTGGAGGCATGTTGTCTCTCTAGAGAGCTTCCTTTTCTCTCTGTTGAGTTTTCCACATGACCAGCATGCTGGCTCGGGCCTATTTGCTGCCTTAAACCCTGGCCTGGTGGGGGATCTGGTGGTGGTGGAAGATCTAAAAATTTTGAATAATGTTTAGAATGGACTAAAATTTAATGAAAAAATACAGGTTTTAGTTCAAGTTGGAAAAAAAAAAAAACTCCTGCCCTCATACAAGTATCACCCATGCAAAAACAAACAAACAAAAAAAAAAAAACAGAGAAAAATAAAAGTCAATTATTGATATGTAAAATGCATATTATTGGTGTCTCTGCTGTCTTCTACCACAGCATCATTGAAATCAAATTTACTGGATTCATCCAACTGTTAAACATGGAAAATGTTTTCAATTGCACACTGGGGCTAACATTCAAGGTTAAAGGGCAACTTAAGGGTCATAATTCATTTTCATCCTTCCGTTTTCAAAGTAGAAATACTATGGCAAAAAATAAAATAATAACATCACTAGAAATTCTAGCAACTGTGCTAATAAAAGAACAAAAGCCAGCCTGCCAATCTCCATAGGAAACATCACCCTTGGGAAATTAAGAACTATATGCCGTATCATATGCAACATATGATTGCCTTTACCCAAGTATGTGGCACATTTAGCAATAGTCAAAGGGTTAAGCTAACATTTATTAAATGCAATTAACATTCTGCCTGACAACCAATTCTGGCTATTCGTTTCATGAGTTAGCTAATGAGTTACAACTAATATATTATAATCTTCCAATGTATTAATTTTAATAAATAATAACCAATGTTCAGCATACAGATTGAATATGCTTTATGGTACTAGAGTTGGCAATATATCATGGAAATTTGAGAAGTAGTGGAATAGATAATTTTTTAGAAATGCTTTTTAAATTAAATATCGGAAATGAAAAACTTTAAAGTTCAAGTATCAGCAAATTTTTCATTTTCCTTTTATTAGCTATTCATATCTAAAACTTTGTGTCTTGAAAATCTTCCACTGTGAAATCATACTTCCTTCCTTAAATATTACACCAGCTGAAATGATTTATTTTTTTTCCTTTAGTACTGGGCATTGAACCCAGGGGAATTTTGCCACTGAGCTACATCCCCAGTTTTTTTAATTTGTTATTTTGAGGTAGTTTTGTATGTTGTTGAGAGTCTCATTAAATGCTAATGATTGAGGCCAGCCTCAAACTTGTGACCCTCCTGACTCAGCCTCCTGAGTCATTGGTATGGTAGGTGAGCATCACAACAACCAGGTTTAAAATAATTTTTAAATCCTTCTAAATATTCATTTAGCTTGATTTATTGTGATTTTGTGTATGCTATTGCGTACTTCTTAGTTTATCCTTAGAGTATTGGCAATTATGTTATTTATTCATAAAAAGCAAAAATCATGTATACTATTTATTTCATTAATTAGAAGATACTGTACTTAATATAGCATTGTTATGACACTTTTATAACCAGGTTCTTATTTCTAATAATATTATCATTGAATTTTAAAGGGAAAAGTATAAATTTCTTATATAGAAAAAATAGCTTTTTCAAAGGAATGTTAAACTGGTCATTCTAAGATTTATACTTTGTCTTAGGAGCAAAATTATATTATTCTCTACTGCACAGAGAATCTGGAGCACCCAGGTTGGATGGTTACTAGTTCTTATGTATACTTTTCACATTATATTATGAATTTCTAATTATTGAGGGGAACAGAGTCTCTGTCTGGGAAAATAAGGTTTTATTCCAAACATTTCTTCCAAGATGAAAAGCTAATGTAATGTTGAGATATCTCTTTGTTGGATAATCTAATGAGTTTGGGACTCCCATCACTAAACATTATTATAAATGCAAATTAATTATTTCATTTGAGTTATTGTTCTTAGAGAGACAGCAAGGAGAAATTATAAAATTTGCTTCCAAAATAACAGATCTTCACATTGATTTTTACTCTCCATCAGAGCAGCTTAATTTCTAAAATGGTCAAAATGGTATCTGCTTATGCCAGCTAAAACTCTGAAGACTATTTAATATAACCTGAAATTATATAGCTTCATAATTAAGTAATATCCTTGAAGACTGTGTCTTCTAAGAAGAAAGGGCATTGCAAGCACATTGAAATAAACCAACGGGAAAGGGAAATGGAATTGCAAATGGGTATAGAAAAATAAAAATATATAAGCAAATACATTTTATCTAAATTAAATTTATTATTCAATTGTAGGTTGATTCATCTCAACAAAGTCAATTCACTAAAGAGTATCTTACTAGACTACTGAGAATTAGCTATTGTCAGGTGACCACAATCCCATGACATAAATGTTGTTATTGTCCTCATTTTTTATTTGAGAAACTGGGACCACAAAAAAATGAAGTATCTCCATTCTGGATCTTTCCTCCCAAGAACTGCAGACTCTTCTAACCAAATCTACATGGCACAATTCCACTTGGATATTTAGAAAGCTTTTCAAATTGCACATATCAGAACTGAAATCTAGTTCCTCCTTTATAAAATGTGTGTCTTGCATGATATTCCTCTTCCCCACCTGTGGCAATTTCATCCTACAAGTTCACCAAAGCTATGAAGTGACCTTTAAGCTTTGCTTTACTAATTTAATTAACAAGACCTGTGAGCACCATTTCCAGAATTCCTCACTTCTCATCGCTTTCACTTATTTCTGACTTGTTATGAATCCCCTATGTTGCTTCTACAGCTTCCTAAGTATGTGATCTGTTTTACACCTTTTCCCCATTAAATATAACACAACAGTGGAGACGATCTTTTTAAAAAGAAAAACAGAGAAGATCATGTCACTCCTCTGCTCCCCCCCACCCCCCACTCCCCACCCCTCTCTCCAGTAGCTTCCCACTCAACATACTGTAAGGCTGATTGCAACACTGCAGCTTTAAGGTCCTACATCATATGTGCTCTTTTGCTTGTCTGACTTCGTGTTCTATTTTGTTTTTATGCTTGCTCTAGTCATTTTTCTCCCCTAACATTTTTGGTAAATAAGCCCCAGGTTTTATTGCTGTTTTTTTATGTCTTTGAAGGACCTTTCCTTGGATATCTTTGCTTTCATTCTTCTAGTCTTTTCTCCAATGTCACCTTGTATGTGAGGCCTTCCCTAAAGAACATTCTGAAAAATATCTCTTCCCTACCTCCATATTTCTCAACTTCTTTCCCTTTTGTCTTTTTCCTCATGGCAATGATCACCCTCTTATCAACTGCTTTTTTATATTCATGTATTACTGTTGGTCTTTATCTATCTTCCTACACTCAAATGTAAGCTCCATGAAACCAGAGGATTTTGTCTATCTGGCTCCTATTGCCTACCATGTGGAATACACTTAATATATATTTTAAGGGGTAAAGCTAATATTTGACAGAGCTTGGAAAGGGCCCCTTTTCTGAACAGGGCATTAAAAACCAGGGGAAAGGGAACACAGGTTGTAGTCTAAGGAAAATCAGTTTGTTGGGTAGAGAACTGCCAATTTTTACTCAGTGTGTTGGCTTCAAAGGTATTTTTTGACTCATTATGCAAGTGGATAGAAGATGTGGATTCATCAATGTCTCCTTAGGTGTGCCTGGGTTTTGGTATAGCTTTTGGGACAGACACAGAAATATCCATTCCAATTCTTCTGGGACACATGGAGGATACTTTCTAGTACTAGACACCATGGGAGAGAGTTTTTGATAATGACATATGAGACATGAAATAGGTTCTTGTCATTAGAAACTCCCAATGATCACCCATTATCTGTCTTTGCCTCACTCAGAAACCATAAATATTTCTGAAAATAATGCCATCTCAATTCTGGAGAGACCTACACCCTTACATTACTGCTTAGAGGAGAACCACCTGACCTTGATAGATGAGTGTGTCAATAAGAAAGTATCTTTTACTGTGCCAAGACACTGAGGGTTAGAGGTTGTTTGGTAAAGCAGCTAGCAGTAATTACCCTAATTAATATAGCCATAAAACACTATTGTAAAATCTATAATGTAAAAGTTTTATTGTAAAGTGTCCATACACTATAAATTACTAGGCAGCAATCTTCCCAAAAAGAAAAGTTTGATTTTATGTAAAGAAGTTTTGAATTATTCCTGACACATGGATTCATATCATGTAAGTGCCATGTCATAAGCATTTATTGTAAAATAACAATATTCTTAAGGCCTCCAAAATAAATGTCCTTGTTTCACAATTAAATGTGTCTGGATTGCACATGTGGGAAGATATGTGAGCCAAATTTCCTTTGCAATATCACTTAAAATATATCTACTAATAACACATAATTCATAATCACTTTTCAAAATTGAAATTTAGGGACCTATTTTTTTTAGAAAGATAAGCAATATATTGATCATGATTTAAACTAGGAGGAAGATAGTTTTATGTGAACATATTGAAAAATCTTGCAGAAAAAAGGATTATAGAAGAAAAAAGAGCACTCTACTTTTTGTATATTTAAATTGTATGCCGTCCACATATACTACATATGGTCTTCAAAGATTTGTAAAAAGAACACACTATATTTTTCTCTGTTGCCACAATATTCTGAGCAGAAAAAAATATATAAAATTATTAATTCTCCAAGTTGTAGCATATCAGTGAGAGCAGTCTTTTCTATTTAGAGTGAATAAGATCAACACTGCAAACTGTTCTAAGTGCTCAACTAATCTCCAGAGCATGTGGAGCAGAAAGGCTTTGTTCACCACAGGGTATCTATTTAGAGAGAATGAAAAACTCAATTGGACCCTTAATCTTCATATTCCATAGAAACACTTCCCCATGAAAACAAAATAAGCAGGATATATGAACAAACCTGAAAGCTTTTAGAACAAGCATGTTTGGCTTTTTTAAGCCTTCTTAGCATTACAGGGTGACAAAAGAAAGCACAAAGATGGCTGCCTGACACAGAGTGCCCCTTCCCACAAAGGAAAATGCTTTTTTTTTTTTTTCCAAAACAAGCTTCATTCTGTTTCATAATGATGGATGTAAGAGTGCTAAGGACTAGGTCATAGCTTCTCAAAGGTGGATGTCCATTAATTTTAACCCATGGAGCTTCAAAACTTCCTATAATAGGATTATACCTCAGAATAATCATGAATGTCTCCATGGTTTATTTGAAGATATCCCCAAATGTTTCAAACATTCAGCATGGCTAGGTTAATCCTAGTGTTTAGTTGGACAATCTCAGATAAAGTTTGTATGCTTATGAAAGATAAGGTTGAGAAGAGGGAAGAAACTCATTTTTGAGTCTCACTGCATACTAGGCACTTTAAATATAATTATATATCCTTAAATATACTTCATATGTGCTTATGCTTAGAATAAAGTTTCATGATGAATATATTTATTCAGACTTTAAAAGATATAATAATTAAGTGGAAAATGTGGGAAATAGACTATGCTCTGAGAGCAGTTGAAATACTCATTATTGACCATGGATAACTTCCAGTAAAAATATTTTCTGAAACTAACTATTTAAGCAAATATTCAAAGATTGGCTATTCAATTAATTGACATACGTTGGCAAACTATGACCTATAGGCCAAATTCTTCCACTATTATATCATAACAATTTATTAGATATTAGTCGCACCCATATTTTCATTTACTATAGCTCTACCCATGCAATAATGGCAGTGCAGAGTACTTGTGGCACAGGCCACATGCTAAAAAAAACTCCAAATATTTACTCTCTGAATTTCAATAGAAAAAAAAAAAAATATATATATATATATATATATATATATATATATATATATATATATATACTAGCCCTTTGTTATGGTCCAAATGACTGTATATCCCTAAAATTCATCTGTTGAAATCCTAACCCCAGGTGAGGGTATTGGAATATGAGGGCTTCATGAGGTCATAAAGGTAAAGTTCACATGAATGGGATTAGTGCCCTTATTAATCACACCCCAGAGAGGTCTGTTCCATCATGTGAGAATTAATAAAAATTTACCATCTGTAAACCAGAGTGTGAGCCTTCAAAAGATTCCAAATCAGTAAGTGCCTTGATCTTTGTGCTTCCACTAATATTAGCCCAGAGATCCATGAGAAATAAATATTTGTTGTTGAGAAACTTTCTGCTGTTTATACAGTTATGATTATCTGTTATAGCAGCCCAAGTAGACACTCTTCAACTACATAACCGCTAGCATGTTTTAAGCTCTGAAATTCACGAAACTAAAAAATTACTAAACCATTTCAAGTTCTTTTCCAAGAGTGAAAGAGATTATAATTTCATATCATAAATGTTTTGATACTATGACATGTGCACATGCTGCTTATGTTTTTTTTCCTAACCTTTAAGTGGAATGTTTGCTAAAATACAATAAAGAAAAATTTCAGAAGGGTAGAAAAATCAACAGTTAAGAGTGGTACAGCTTCTCTTTCTTGGGGATTAATCATAAAGACATAATTCCAGATTGTTGAGAGAGAGGGTGTTTCACGTAAGCAAGACCATTTTGCCAGGTTCCTGCCTTGTATGTAATGAGGCAATGCCTAATCTACCATAGATATTTTAATCTGAGTTAATGACCAAGTAGAATGCATCTCTTCATTGAGGAAAGAAGAGGAACAGAAATCAGCCTACCATCTGTTATTTCTTCCCTTCGGTGAGGCAGTGCTGGCTGTTGGTCCATTCGCCCTCCCTTGTGTTTGTTGGTGGGCCTGGGCCTCTGACTTTGATTCAGGGCTGTGCTCGTGTTACTATCAGTAGAAAATGGGCTGGTGGGTCGAGGTCTTTGAGAGGAGGTAAAGGCTTTTCCTAGAAAGAAAACAAAGGGAGTGGGGTATAGGGAAGGTCATTGTAATGCACTGATAATGTCTTGTATTTTCTGCTCTTCCTAAGGCTAAGTCTGTGAACCTACCTAGAGACGCCATTGGAAGATACCAAATATTGGTGCACCTATAAAAATAAATATATGCCCTGCTACATATAATGTGTTCAATTTTTATAAGCTAAGAACATCCCACCCACAAAAATATTTCAAACAATTGAACATAAAACAAATCCACCAATCCAAAGCTTCATACTGCTTGATTAGTTTTTATATTACCTTGAAAATCTTAGTGATAATTTTATAGTTATATGCAAATTCATGAAACATTATTTCTCAAAATTCAAGAGGTTATTTCTTAAATGAATTGCACACTGTTTCATTTTCACCCCTGAAATTTTAAAAAATCTGAGCACAGTAAAAAATGCCTTGTAGTTTTATTTGAAAAGTCTGCTCAGGTACACATGCTAAATTGACTTTACCACTTATATGCAAACAAAATGAACTCTATCTCTTAGTGGAAACTCAATAACATCAGTGTAGAGGATAGCAGGTTAAAATCACCTTGTATATCCAAAGTGAAGTTGGTATTTTGTGATTACTGTATCTGAGCAGACTTCAAATTCTTATGGACGAATGAATTATACTATTTCCCTTTCTTGTGGTTTAGTACAAAAGAAGTGAAATTTATTCTGGGAAAAGGTTACCTAATACATTTTCAAAAACGTCTTTTAATACTGTTTATTATAGTAAGAGAAGGATGGTTTATGTTCATATATTTATTCTCTTGTCATGTTTTCATTTCATACAAACTTATCCTACATAGTTTCATTTTCCTAAGTCAATGTTACATGATGTTGCTTAATGTTTTATTAGCTATTAGCACACATGCAATACATGCAAGGAAACTAATAAATTAGTTTTATTCTGTCTAATTTATTAGTTTCCTTGCACTTTCTCACTGTTCTGCTTACAGCTAATGCCACAAAAAGCACTCAGGCAACATAAAGTTTTTGACTTATGCTTTATAAAGCAAGAAAATTCAAATAACAGTTATATTACAACATATTTTAGATTGGATGCTATATGAAAATAAACCTCTGCAATGCTTGAGAAATCATTTTATTTTGCTTGAAGATATCTAATACGTGCTCAAAATAAACATTGATGATATAATTCAATACAATTTCCAAGGCTCACTTTTCTAACCTGAGAGTTTAATAAATATCAAGAGCATATCACTTTTATTTAATATTTGAACACTACAAAGATTTAAAAATGCATTTGATATTTCATTAGTTTTGTAAGAGAGCTCAGTTTAATTCATATATTACCATCCTAAATGTGAAGTTAAGAAGTACATAAACAAATATTAGAGCATAATCATGCCAAATTGTTGTTTTTTTTTCCCAGAAAAACAAATGATTACAAACTGCTAATCTATTTTTAGAATTAAGACTGCATTTCTGTTTGTGGAATGAGCAGCATGTGAAAATGACATAATTGGTCCTTTATATTATTACTTATTACTCTCAGAAATCAATATTAAATTCTCTAATGTACAATATACACGTAGTCATCATTTTATTCAACTTGCAAATGCAGTAGGTGTATCTTTAATTAGCATCCTTTAAAACATATAATAAAATATTGTATTAAAATCTTAGCCAAACAGTAAGACCCTCAGCCATTTGAACTGTTAGACTGAAAGCCTTACACCTATTCACCCCATGCTGAGGAAGGTTTCCCAGAAACTGCATTTGTAGAAAGAGACGGGGCAAAGGAAAGTAATGGAGATAAAAGCTGAATAATTTTAATCACTAGGTTCATTATTAATGTGTGCAGATTTTGCAAAGTGTGAGTTATTGAAAATTTAATGGCAATCTGAGTTGCTGATTTGCCGTAATATAGAAAGGAAGTATATTCCAATTAATCAGCAGAACCGTGAAGAGAAAGGGATATTAAGGATAGAAGGTAGTAAGTTGGAGCCTATTTTTGGCTCTACAAAACTTGCATCAGGTCAGAGTTCAGACAACAGAGCATCCCAAATGTTCATGCATATTACAGAGAGCCCTGCAGTCAGACTTGCTGAGAAAGAAGAGGAGAAAAAAGGTAAGTGTCCCAAGGACAAGATTCTCTCATGCAAAGAGTGTTGACTTTGGAGTCTACAAACCTGTTCTTGTAAGGCTCGTTCCATCCAGCCTAAAACCAGCTTTATCTGCTGCTGCCACCAGTGCTTGTGCAAAACTGCCACTGGCAAATATGGAACCATCTGAGGAGCTACCTACACTAGATCTATGACTAGAAAAGTTACAATCCTCATCAGATGCAGAGTCCCATCCATTTACCATTGAACCTAAAAACAAATGTAGTTGTCTAGTGAGTTTGTATATATTGCATATCTCATGTGCTTGCAAACACTATACGAATGAGCAAGTACACTGCCTCGACTCCTTGCCACTTTGAAGTTTCATCATGGATTCCTTAGCTAAACATTATCCGTGTTTTAAACACACTTAGTACAAATGAAAGAAGCTTGTGTAAAATCGGTATTTGTTTGAAGCACATGTGCAAGACATGTTCCAAGTGGTTCATTTCTTACATTGTTTAAATTGTTACATGATCATTTTTCCAAGCAAGAACTGCTATGTGTATTTTCTACAAGTCAGGGAGGATCACTTTTATTGAAACAAATTATGGTTAATTTAAACTGATCGGTGACTTGCTTGAATAAATAGTATGGGTATAATTTGAAGTTACTTCAGAGGGCAATGGTAATCTGCATAAAAACTTGAATGCCGGACCTTGTACGTACAGTTGTATTTCATAGAAGATCTGGAATTATTTTAAGATTTTAAGGTGAACAGTTAATTACTGTTTAAATAACAAAATACATCAACTAAAATGTATAGATGACATCAAATCAACTAAACATAGAACATGAGGAAAATGTTAGTTTGCAAAAGTGCTATTAATTTCAATATTTCTTATGCTTTCTTTGATTTTTAATATTTGAAGAACTCTAATTTTCTCTTTAACACTGATACTTATGAAATTAGCCTTTATGGAGACTATTATCAGCATTTCTATCAATTTTCTTTTTCAAAATGAACTATGGCAGTAGAGTAAAAAAAATGCAACTTTATATTTAAAGAAAATACACTTTGAAGATATTGACAACTTTTTTTCTTTCTAGAAAGTCACTTAGTATTTTATGCATATACATACACACATATTAGATAAAAGCACACTGGGAACTTAACTCATTATGTAATAAAATTAAAATTGCAGTACATATTTAAGTTGGTGTACCATTAATTCATGACAAAATAAATTATCAAGTATTGTTTACCCTATCTTCTGCTTTTGTTAGAAGAGGGACAAAAAAGGACTTACAAAAAGTTAATTTAGAATTCAGGCTGTCATGGTACAATAACACGGATGCATGCATTCTCAAGACAGAGAAAACTGAAACTGAAAGGGTTAGAATGATCTGGAAGTTAAAAGGGTGTTAAGTGTAGCAGAGAAAGATAGAGTCTTGATTCTATTTGCCAAAAGCACAAAGATATACTTTTTACTTTCCAAACAAATTCCCTTGACACAGACCACTGCAAGGAACCTGAGATAACACCAGCAACTGAGCCTCCTCTGAGAGATTCATTTCTAGGTTAATAATCACAAGTCAAGGATCAACAGCCCAAAATGAAAGAAGAAATGATGCAGTGGGTCTTGGAATATAATGCTACAGGAGATAAGAAGAAATCAAAGTGTTTCAGCAAGGGGTCACAAAAGAAAATGAAAGTCGAGAACTGGGAATAGTTTTAAAACATTCAAAAGCTCAGTTCCAAACCCTTCCATGTTATTTCTGTTTTTCTAAATGTCTGTGCTCACTCTCCAAACAAGCATCTCCTTATTGTTATTCTAATTCATCCTGACACTCCTTTTAGCGGATTTCCTTCTAGTCCCTTCTATCTTTCCTCATTGTTATCTACATTATCTTTTCAAAGCATCAATCTTATACTTTGTTCCTCCGTTTAAAGTCTTACCTATAACACCAATGCACATAAAAAATTAGGAATCTGAGACCTCCCCCCAATATTAAGCCAGCCTACCTTTGCAGCCCATTCTGTCCCACAACTAGTGTAATCTCACTCTCTCACCCACACATCACTTCCCATTTCTTGACAATACTCTGTATTGCACCAAATCTAATAATCACTGCCAAACTTTAAAGTTCAAATAAAATACCATCTTTATCCCCTGGGTTCTACCTTCAACATTCTGTTAGGGTGACTCCCTCCTTTGTTGTGAAACATTGTGCATGCAGTAGTCTATCACCTGTCTCCCTATATTTTGTATATTGGATGTATTTTTTCTGTTCCAGGAAATAAAACTCTTGACATTAAGAACTATCTCTTCTTCACTTCAGTATTTCTTGTACAGGGTCACTGAACAGTAGGAATTCAATGAACAGTGGGCATATGGAATTAAATGCATTTATTGTTTTTTTATTCACTGTAAATTCTTTGAGTGATTATATTTGATGTACAATTTCTTAGCAATGACCTTTCTTTAGTTGCAAAAAGAATGTTCTTACAAGCATCCTCAGAAAATTTATTAAACAAATTAGTGAATATTTGTTGATTACTTTGGAACCATGGGAAAAGCAATAACGTCTTCAAGTAAGAAAGTAAAAATTGTACTATATAATTTTTATTATATAAATTAGGATATATATTATATAATAAAGTTCATATGATGTACATCTTGGTTAGGCTTTGATATTTTTGAATATCAAGGTTAAGCAATATTGTCTTCCAATGAAGATGCTAAATATCATTAAGTGGCAAGTGGCAATTTATTTGTGTGTGTATATGTGACATCTCTATTGAGATTCACCCATCCCAATGCACTTAGCCCAAGCTCTTATTTTTGTTGTTATTCTTTTAAAATTTTCTTATTCCACTTCTATCCACTATGATCAGCCAAGAAATTGAGTCTACTCTGCCTGCTGTGTGGTTCTACTCTGAGGATCTAGAATATTGACAAATTTAGTTTCTGAATCTGCAAAATTTAGAAAAAAATCTCCCATCACAGCAATGTTACCAAAGAAATCCCATCTTGTAAGACTTCCCAACTTTCCCCCCAAATAAACTGTTATCACCCTGTGAAAGTGAGTCCCACACAAGAGGATTTCCATACATGCATCTGCCTTACCCTAAACAGATCAGCAACTTTCCTACTTTTGTGTTTGCTCTGATTTCTCTCAATCTTTCAAGCTTTAATTTGACACAATATGGCCTCAAACATAATCAAGAAATATTTAAACATATTTAAATTCATTTAAAAATGAATTTATTTTTCATTTGTTCATGAAGCTTTTCCTGATGCTCACCGACTCCCTTCTCTGGGAAGAGAGAGTGGCCTGGAAGGCAGGACATCAAGTGGGTATTGGTTGATAAAGAGACAACATTAGCTATTCTTTTACTTGTACTTCCAATAAGAGCAAAGCGACTAGACAGATGACTTTAGAGTTAAAGACAAATATACTATAGCTATTTGGCCATATTAGGCAATGAGAACACTAATGATCCCAAGTGAAAGAGAGAAGTTAAGTTAGTTGCTTCAATAGATTGCAACCAATATAAACAGAAAGAAATCGATATTTCCTTTTCCTTCATTACTCTGCCTTTCTGGTAAGTCTTCAACTTTCCTCTGAATTGGGGATGAGATACATAGAAATAGTACCTTCGTAGGACAATTTTAAAGCAGTTTAGTTATATTGTATGAACAAAAAGGTCTATAACATATGTTAAAGTTCCTACCATAAAATCGTTAAAATTTTTAACATTTATTGATTTTACCTCTCAGTCATTACAATTTTTCCTCTTACTTTTGATTTGAACATCAAGAATGATCTGAAGATTCAGGCAAACAATTATTAAAGAGAGGAGGGAAAGAAGGAGGAGAAGGGTAGAAATCCTTGAGGAGGAAGAGAAAAGGGGGAGGAAAAAAGACAGTAATTGAAAGAAAACAAAAAAGAGTAACTCATCAATTAAAAAGGAAGTCATTTAGTGGTAACAGTTTTTTTTTGTAAATGTAAGCATAAACATGAAAATAAAAGTGAACACCAGGTAAAAGGAGTTCAGCCAGAGATTCTTACAAATTATATGAGATTTGTATTCATTTGACACATTATAGCCCCAAACATAATCAATACATACTTAAACACTTAATGAAAATGAATTTATGTCCTATAGAGAAATTTATTTGTGTTTATGTTCTCAATCTTTCCAAATTTCTCAGCTTTAAAATTACTGAAAGGTCAAAAAATATCTCAAATGTATTCAAGTTGTTAAAGAAAAAATGCACACAGGACATTAAGTTGTTGCTCAAATGTTACTGAACATAAAATACCATGATAAAGTGGCATCTTGCTGTGTCTCTATTACATCTTCAGCACTAAAATTAATTTATGATCAGTCATCAATTCATTTACATGTCGTTATATGCTAAATCCTTCCTTGCTGATAAATGCTTATCCTTAGATCCATTAAGCTAGAGTAAAGTCTGTGCTTTCTAATATGACCCTGATAATTGTTGCATTACCATTTTTATGAGATACAAAAACTAATGTTCCCCCATTTTTTGAGCCAATATTTAATTCTGAAATTTTTTCTATGAAGTTCTCATTGCCTAACTATCTGCTAAGTAAAATCTTCAACTCTAAATGTCTTTGATCAAATCAATCCAAATATTGACTTCTGTTTAGAGGCAGAGAAATATTTCAAGTCTCTGGAAATTCTTTTTACACTCAAATGTCTGAATATACAATAGTCCCACCTATATTCCAGAGAGAGAAAGGCATGGGGGAAGGTGGGAGGGAGTGGGAGAGAGGGAGGGAGGAAGGGAGAGAAATGTGTCATATAGGAAAAGCAAAATAAGCAATTAAAAAATCTCTTCCCTTGGTTCATATAATACTTGTTAACTCATCTCAAAATATTGTGCATAAAATATGCACTTTTCTTATCCATTAAATTCCAAAGTATATATTTAATTTCTTTTTAAAGACATCAGATAATGATTTCCTTAATTTTAGCATTATTCCTGGAATTTGCCTTAATACTCAATTATTATGCTTTTGTAGCAGAAGCAAAGTGTGGCAAGTGTGTGGAGTGTGTGTGAGTCTGAGTAGGGAGTGAGTGTATTTGTGTGTGAGGGAGAGAAATTGTTAGGCCATTAGGCTTCACCATCTGTCAGATCAAACTTTCCCGAGTCCAAGGACCCAAAAGCTGTGTGCTCAGGTCAGATGGTGAGGATGTCTGGTTTTATTACTTTCATACTCTTCTGGTATGGGAGTTCCAGTAAAAACCTCCAAAGATATAAAGTGGAAAATACAGGGCCACAATTTCCTTTCAGCTGTAGTGTTCATGTGGGATCCAACAGGCAAGGAAAATTTTATTCGTTTCACTTTACAACACTCAATCTGGGTCTTTTTGTAATCAGTGAGGCAGTTAGAATCTTGACTACATGTTCAGGACATTGTCCTCTCCCACTCTCCTCTTGCCTTGGTTTGTTTTCATGGTGGTGTCATTAAATTCAGGAAACACTTATCCTTGACTCCCACCACATTTTGGAAGTTAGAGAAAGAAATCTTGAAATCTTGCCCCTCCCTGGTACTCAGAGAGCAAAGCTGACAAGTTGAACATTGAGGAAGAAACGGTCCATATTTCCCAAGACAATGTTGCATAGACATTGCTTAGTCCCAAATGCAGTGTGATGGTATGAAACTTAAAAAAATGTACATTATTACAACCAAATAGTATTAAGCACAAATTAAAATAAAAATTATAAAAATAATATTCCTTCCAAAAGAGCTAATGGATTTTAATTTTATTAGAAAAAGGTAACTGCACACAGAGATAAATATGAGAAGAATAAATAATAAAAGTCATATCAAATTCAATATTTTTATCAAAATTAAGCACATTGTGGGAAAGGATTAACGTTTCCAGCGATAAAATGCATATTTTATTTTTATAAATACATACTTATTCCTTTCAACACACACACACACACACACACACACACACACACACACACACAGAGAGAGAGAGAGAGAAGTAAAAAAAACCAGAACATTATTTTCCTCTTCAATATGCTAATTCTGAGGATTAGAATGAACTGGGCATTTCCAGGGCAGAGATCATAGTAATTTATCTTTAAAGTAAAACTGATTGATTTTGTTCATTCTTCTGCCACTTATCTGGTAGATAACCTTCAAAAAGGATGTAAATCCTTCTGTGACTCAATTTCTTTAGCTATAAAATGAGAACAACAACAATAATAATGAGGTTATGAGGATTAAATGAGTTAGTAGATGGTAAAACTTTACATCAGGGCAGGGAGTTCTTTCTACAAATGTAAGAAACCAAATAATTTAGGCTTCTCCATTCTATAGTTCTGTCATGCATTCTTTAGTTCTGATTTCATACTTACATCTTGTTTCTTTACAAACTCTAACATTTAAATCCATTCTTAGCTCAGCCAGCCATAGGAAAAAACAAGCCACTGCTTAGAAGGGTATCATGCATTGACTAGGAGCTAGGTTTTCTACTTTATTATTATTATTGCTGTTTGGTTGTTGCTATTATTAAATCTAAATGTTTATTCAAATGACTAGAAGTCATGGGCTTAAAATAAATGTTTGTTTAGGGAATAAATACATGAAACAGGAGACTTGCAAATACATATTACCATTACTAAGATCATGGGATGTGGAATTATTGATATTTTCATTTCTTTTTGTTCTTTTTCATTCTTGATGATCATTTCAAGATTTAAGTAGCCATTCACAAACTACATACTTGCTATGGAAATATTTGCAGTTAATGTATATATATATATATATATATATATATATATATATATATATATATATATATATATATATTTTACAGAATAAAGCTCTGTAGACTGTTAGTGGCTGGTATTCCTTATGCTGGCAGTTGGGAGTACAATTCAGCCAAGTAAAATTTGAAATTTTACATAAAGACTTTCAGCCCACCCAGTGTTACTGTGTTACCCAGTGTTACATCCATTCTGGATGGCTTTAGAGTCTCCAGGAATGGAAATTGTTAGTTCTATTTAATAAAAATGGTCATTTGCTTCATGAAAATGACAATATAAGGGAATTTCAGTTGAAAGTAAAGATTAATTTACACCACAGGCGAGTTTAGAACTCTAAGAAACTGACGGTAAGTTCAGAGTCCTCTAGTCTCCAAAGCTCATTGAAGGAGTATGTGTATTATGGCCTATCTCTATTAGCACTATTAAAGTAGCCTTATAGCTGAACAAAACCTAAGAACATCATTAGAACAATATTCATTAGCACGTTGGTTTTGATTACATTTGGTCCACATAAACATCCACCTGAGCATATGTACAGGCATGTGTACACACACAATTACATGTATATCCTAGTTGCTCTCCCTCACACACAAATACATTCCCTCGCTACATAGACTCACACATATTCCACACACATTGTGCCTTGTCTTTCATACACACATGTATACCATACACTTTACACACATGTTCACAAACTGTATAGAATTGAAAACTGTGTAATACATGCACATACCCTGTATAGATGTGCACACCCCATTCACACTCACACTGTATATGCACTTTCAATCTTCCTTGTTCTCACACACATTTATACTCATGCACTCTACACCCTACATATGTACATACACTAATACTCACATCCCCTATGGCCACACTAATACCTACATATACTCATTCACACTTCCTACACACATACACATAGACACACAACACACCCTGGAAGGCAAATCAAATCTTTGATCAAACTTTCTCCTCAAAGTCATTGGTGCATGGAAAGACAAAAAAATGTGTATGGGGGAGGTGCTTAAGTTGCTTAAGTGTAAAGTACAACTTCTGCTAAGGAGATGTATTATTCATAGGATAAGTGCATTGTGGAATTCATGCCTAAACACCCTGAGGTTTCTATATTCAGAAGTAATTAAGCAGTGAATTCAAGTAGGGAAATTTAGACTTTCTTTTCTTAGCAATAAGAGCTTCATTTGGAATTAACATTATATTACCAACAGGAGAAATGCAGGTTACTTAAGATGTTTAAACTTGACATCTTAACCAGTGGACTACTTTAGACATCCTTACTTGTTCCTGACAGGTGTGTATGTAAAAGTGCAGAGTGGTGTTCTCCCAATTTATAGATACATTTATCATCTTTCTAATTATAGTATTTAATAAAAGAACTACATCAGCATAGCTTTTTTTCATCATTATTGCACATTTTTACTGCATTCCTAAAGGAAAAAAAGAGTTCAGTATCATTAGTGAAATATGCAAAAATATGCAGAATTTTACCCTTAAGGAGATTATGCTAGAAATTCAGGCAAAGAGGCTTAACATAATAGTGCCCTAATAAGTCAGCTCTCTGAATTCAAAGATTTTAACTTTTGCTCTGTCACTGTGGGTTGGATCTGGGTTTCAAATCACACCAGTATATCTGCAGTTCTTAAATCTTAATTTGACTGGCAAGCTGACCATCCATCAAGCAAGAAGAAAAACCGAATAGTGGACTCATGCATCATGCACTTCCTCATGCAGAGAGGGCTGTACAGGAAAAGTGAAGGCACTCATGTTTTCTCAGCACTAAACCAGTTTCCATTTGTGTTTGCAGAACTAATATGGAACACAAAGTCTGTGGAATTCGGAAACTGTTGGATTAAAAGTAAATTAAGACTGTGATAAGATGCTTTCTAGGATGAAAGTTGTCATCCAGGAAAATACAGATATGTGTAGTTTCCTTAGAAATCCTAAAGAAATGCAAAGACCAGGCTTAGTATGGAGTAGCTAGGTCTTCATAATTTTGTAAAAGGCATTTTTTGTGTGTGTGCCTGTGTATCAAAGAATGTATAACTATGTGAACAGAAATACTGAATTTTTACTTTTCACCATATATATTGTGTACATATTAAGATTTTAAAATTTCCAATTGAAATTGTTGGACATAGGTTACACATCAGTCCTGGAATCATCAGAGGAGGGTACCAACTGAAGTCTTTCACTTGGTGAACAAGGCAAGCAGAAGCCAGAGGAGTAAATAAGTCAAAATAAATATACTTCTTGGAAGAGGGGAAGTTGTTGGATTCTACACTATAAAATGCATAAATGCATGGTTTATCTCACTATGCATTTTCCACTCTAAAAATAATACCTTGTGCAACTGAAGAGTCTTTTTCTGAAGACTTGCTTATTTTCATCAGTGAATGGTTTTACAGTGTGAAATATCAAGAAGCATTTTAAGATTGCATTCATTTTGTATGTTCCTCCTGATATACAAAATATATCATTTCTAAAAGTTTTTTTTTTTCTTTTTTTTTTTATGTAATAGACTTGGTTCCCTAGCACAGTGAACTTTTCATTAAAGCCATGACTATAATTGAGTTTTCTTTCATGTCTTTAAAGCTTTTTAAAATTCATGAATTTTCTTATCATTTTTGCAGCAAAGCAAAAGTATTTCCAAATCCTTTTTGAATTTTGTGTTTAACATTAACATATTTAAAATGTTACAGAAATAGATGGAGTGGAATAAATCTTACATAAGAAAGTAAGAAAGTACTTGATTTTTGATGCATTTCAATATTGCAAATAGGTCAGTTATTCATATTAAATCAGTTCCATTACCTGTCACAGAATTGTCTATATTGTCCATACTGGATCCGGGTGTCTGGTCTAGTGCTCTCAGGGGCCTGGGGATTTCTAAAGCTTCCTCTTCATCATCAGCATCATCATCTGGAACATCTGTTTCCAAGTCAGAAATCAAGGATCCTGACACATAACCTAATGGTGGAACTGGGGGCTGTGGGGGTGGATTATTGCTTTGAATGTGCCTAGAATTCAAATGGAAACAATAAAATGGGAAAAGCAGTCCATTAACATTCAAAAACATTGTAATAAGAATTAAATGGCATGCTATGGTAACAGTATTCTTCTTTTGCATTAATAATTTTGGAGTTTACAATGCTTTATTACATACACATCAATAGAGACAATAGGTCTCTGGGCATATGCCTTACCAACAACCACATAAATTTAAGAATTATTCTAGTGATATAAACATATATTTTGTATAGATAAGTCATCAAAAACAGAATGAAAATACTTGTCACAAGACTATTTAAATTTACCTTTTCAAAAAATAATATATATACCCATACATATATACATATACATATTATTTTGTTTCCAATTTTTGTGTAATCCACCCATGCGGCCTGCTAGCACTTAAGATGTCACTGGAATGCCTAATGTTCCTTCTCTTCCATCTTCAACACATTTCTGGACTTAGGAGGATTTCTTTTTGCATGACCCTCTCAGAGCAGGCTGAGTAGTATTTTCATTTGCCCCAGTTAGGGCAAGTATCTTCTGCTCTATCTACCTAGTTGTGCATCTATCTCAGCCACCAAAATCTTGAACTTCTCCAAGGCAGAAACAATTCACCCTAGTATTCTGTGTTTAGAACAAAAGATGTGTTAGATAAACCCTTTGCAATGAGTAAATAATTTTAATCTCAACCTTCATTAGATAAATAGAATCTTATAATTACCATCACAGTTTTGAAACATATTCAAGTAAAACTTAAATTTATCAAATAAGGTGGCTAAATAATGTGCAACTGGACACCTACAAAATGCTAAGCAAAAGCACTGCAATGTTATTTTCTTCCTTCTTTCCTTTCTTCCTTCCTTCCTTCCTCCGTCCCTTCCTTCCTTCCTTCCTTCCTTCCTTCCTTCCTTCCTTCCTTCCTTTCTTCCTTCGTTTCTTTTTTGGGGGAAGTACCAAGATTGAACCCAGGGATGCACAATCACTGAGCCACATCCCCAGCCCTATTTTGTATTTTATTTACAGACAGGGTCTCACTGAGTTGATTAATGCCTCACCATTGCTGAGGCTGGCTCTGAACTCAAAATCCTCCTACCTCAGCCTCCAGAGCTACTAGGATTATAGGTGTGCGCCACTGCAGCCGTCAGCAATGTTGTTTCTTAATGTAATTTAAAAGCAAATGTACTACAAGTTTTAACAGAGTCTTTTCATTGCTGTCATTCAAAAGTATCTTAAATACCCCTTCTATTTAAGCAAGACTAAAGAGTAAGTGTTATGTTCTTTTACTGTTGTCTTTTGAAACTCATTTCCAAGTCTGGCAATATCCCCTGTGTATCGTCACACTTAAGGGAAAGTAGTGCTGTCCTTGACTCCAATTGGAAGAAACAACAAGAAGCTCTGCTTTGGGGATTTTTCTAGACTCTGCCTCATAACTCTTCTCTTTGCTGACTTTATATGTTTTTACAGAAGTTAACTATGTCTTTGAGAATAATAGATTTCAATAAATTCTTCTAGTGAATTCTTGAATTTCAGTGTGGTCTCAGGACCCTGATATTTGTATTTTTTATCAGAAATGAGAGTGGTGTGAGGACTGCCCTTTCATTTTATACATGAGGTATTATTTCTGACATCATTTTAAACACATTAACTATAGCATGCAAGTGGTAAGCAAGTTGCCCATAGTTATGCAGATAGGAAGCAGGTTCACCTCCATGGTAACTGCCCCAACTTGGGCTGTCCTCAGTCAAAGCTCAGAGTATGGAATCAGAATCTGCCTAGAGGTGGGACTTAGGACCAATATATTTTAAAGTTCTCCATATGATTTCAAAACACACACAAATTTGAGAACCCCTGAGCCAAAGTCTCTGCTTCAAATGACTTAAAGTTGTGATTTCACCAGTTAACCTTGAGAGAATCCTATCACTCTTTAAGTAATTGGCTTCATTTTAACCAGTGATGTATCATAAAATAATTATGTGTAACAGGAGGTTGTCTTTAATCTTTAGAAAAAATGAGAAAATGTTCAAGACCCTCTTATCCTAAGGAAAGAGCATGTTTATACAGCTTTAAGTGACATACCTGTTTGAGAATCTCTTTGTATGTATAGTTAACTATGTTATATTTTAATATAGCTGTTATATTTTAAAAATAGTCAATTAACACTGAGAATAAGAGTCATCTCATAATCAACTTACTCTAGTAGCTAGAATTACCCTCCCATAAAAAGAAAGATAATATTATCTTTTAAAAAAGCTACCATAATTTCAAGCACAGGGTATAAATCAAGAGAACATAATTCAAAGAATGTCACAGAGATTTTGTTTTCAAGGGTGCAGGCCTATATATCACTATCTGAGAGAAAAACATTGGAAAAAACAACCAACCCTATAAAATTATGATCTACCATATTTGTACAAGATACCTATATGAATTGCATCTATAATTTATGAAAGTTTTTAAATAATTAGAAGAAAAAACTATAGATCCTGGTGTGGTGGCACAGGCTTGTAATCCCAGTGGTTCAGAAAGCTGAGGCAGGAGGATCACAAATTCAAAGACACCAATTTAGTGAGGCCCTAAGAAACTTAGAGACAACCTGTCTGAGGTGTGGGTGAGGGGGGCAGCTGAGCATGTGGTTTAGTGGTTAAGTGACCCTGGGTTCAATCCTTGGTACCAAAAGAAAAAAAATGAAATTTGGGTTTTTAATCTATTCTTTATGATTTTAAAAAATGCATTTTCTGTTAGTACATTTGTTATTTTTCTGATTTGTTTAATTCTGCCCAAAGAGGGTCTTTTAATAACTGACACTGACCATAAGTGATTTGCAGAAGCTTGGATTTACATATTCACAATCACATGCAGAATTAATCACAGGCATTTTGAAGAATCCAAAAGGAGTCCTTCATCATGGCATTAAAAGTGAGTTCAAGGATAAGCTAATTGAAGCTAAATCAGTTGTAAATTAGAAGATTCCACTGTAGCCAAATAGCACTTTAGACTGAATTTCAGCAGACCTGAATTCTTGCTCTAGCTTAGTCTCCAACTAGCTATGCGACTTTGGTCAAATTAACATTTCTGTAGTAGTTAAATCATTTTCTAAATGATTAACGAGTATACAAAATCAAAATTTTGTCCCCATGTGTATAGTTTTATGAATATGTCTTGTGAATTTATATAAAAGGGCATTTCCATGTGCAGAAAACATGGATCCCTTGACTCAATGAATATATTTACCATGTTTGTTTTGCTATATCAAACTGATATGCCCTTGTCAGTTCATCCAGGTGAGCCTGCAGCATGGGTTGCATCTCTACCCGTGGAGATGGAGTAAGAGTGGCAGTAGACTGTTGTCCAAAAGAGATAGCAGGAGAGGAAGCCACGCCTCAAACAGGTGGAGTTGGGACCCGATCATCATCTTCTTCCAGTTCATTTTCCATACCCTGGTGTAAGTATGTTTGTACTGGTAATGGTGGGCACCAACTATCACTGTCATAGCTGAAATTAGATGAGGAAAAATGCACATTAATAGACAAACAAAAATGGCTACACTGACAATAAACAGCAACCACATGGTGTCTAAAATGTTCTCTCAGTTTACTTCATCCTGATCACATTGTCAATGCTACTATAGTAAATCACCTAATTTGAAATTGTAATTACAACTGTTATCTCAGTATCTCAATTTATTCTTTAAAGATCTTTTTCGCTAATTGTTACCCCACAGTTACAAAAAGCAATAACTTCCCAACAAAGTTACTCATGTGGAAACACCAAATTGCTAATTAAAGACAATTAATGAATTTAGTGCTTGTAGACTTAACTGCTTCCTTCTCTTATGCACCAGCAGAATACATCAATAGAGCTGACTGACCATATAAGAAGTATCAGAGAACTTGATTTGCTTTTTTTTAAAGAGAGAGTGAGGAGAGAGAGAGAGAGAGAGAGAGAGAGAGAGAGAGAGAGAGAGAATTTTAATATTTTATTTCTTAGTTTTTGGCAGACACAACATCTTTGTTTGTATGTGGTGCTGAGGATCGAACCCGGGCCGCACGCATGCCAGACGGGGGCGCTACCACTTGAGCCACATCCCCAGCCCCTTGATTTGCTTTTATTCTAGACTTAAGACAACCTTTCTATTTGATATTCCAGTCATAAGACTTCATGACACAAATTATACTCAATATTAGTTTATTTCCCTTATTTTTATCAGTAAAATCAAATGCTTCTTCTTACATTGAGTGTTAAATTCAAACCAGAAAACAGAAGTTCAAAACCTTGCCCTACAAAATATATATTTTTTAAAAATTGTTTTATTGTAGTAAAATATTTAATATGAAATGAACCTCATTGACATATTTTAAGTGCACAAAATACAATTATTTTAAATACTTATATTTCATGTTCAAATTACATCTAGAAACGGGATTATGGTCCAGGAATATGACCGTAATATGACCAGGAATATGTTTTTGTTGTGGTACAAAATAAGCAGAATTTCTACTTATACTTTTTCTGTAACCCTAATGTTTTCAGAAATCAAATAAGTCCTAATATACTTTTTTTATAGATTTTTAAGTATAAGATAAGAATAATAAAGGATTTAATTGTTTTCTTAATTCAACATCTTAAATATCTCCTGAATCTGCCTCCTACATCTCCTCTTCCATAATTATTGATCAGTCACCTTCTATAAAATAGTTCAGTAGCTTTCTGATTCTCTTTTCTTCTTTTCCACCCTATCTTTAATGCAGGCAACAGGATGTTAATTCACATCACACCTACACTTACGATCATAACTAATATGAGAAAAGTCAAAACTCATTAGCTGGCTTAAAAGATCCTTCCCCAATGGATTAATCTGTTATTTTAGCCCTGTTTCTCAATATTTCCCCAACAACAGCCTATTTTCTAATTTTTCCTAAACTCTGGGTCTGCGTATGACTGTTCTCAAATCATCTATCTGCCTGTGGGTTCCTGGTCACCTCAAAGGTGGTTAGTTTTGTGGAACCTTCTCTACCATTTCCATATACAACTGATTAGAATTTTATAATACCTACATTGTGGAACTACCCATGTTATATTGGGATTATTTGTCTCTGTCTCTTTTGTCCTATTATTCTGTGAGATCCTTAAGTCCAAGAACTATTTAATACTCTTCTCCATTGCTAGTGCTTAGTACCTAAAATTAGAATTAACTATCCATATCACAGCTATGCATAACTAGTCTTGATCTCCCTTATTAAAAAAAAACTGTAATTCATATAGATCCACTGTAAGTTGAATATCTTCACTTGAGTAACATTTTAATCATTTTGTTAAAAACTGAATATATCATAAAAACCTGCATGTGGACATGTATAGCAGTTTTATTTATAATTGCCAAAATTTGGAAGTAGCTAAGATATCCCCAGAAGTTGAATAAATAAACAGATACATCCAGACAATGGAATATTATTCAATGTTTAAAAGAATTGGGCTTCAAGTCATAAAAAGACATGGAGAAAACATAAATGCACCTTGGTAAGTGAAAGAAGTCAATATACAAAGGGTATAGATTGTATATTTCCAATTCCAGAACATTCTAGAAATGGCAAAACCATGAAAAGAGTAAAAACATCAGTAGTGCCAGACTCTGGGGAGTGAGAAATGGGCAAAAAGCAAAGTGGATTTTGGAACAGTGAAGATACTTTGTATGATACAATAATGGTAGATACATGTCAACCTGAATCTGTCCAAACCACAAAATGTACCACATGATAAGTAAACCCTGTGGGAAATGATGCATTCTGGGAGATAATGATGTGCCAATGCAAGTTCATGAACTAGAATAATTGCACCAGCTTGGTGAGAGATGATAGGAGATTATGCATATGTGAAAGTTGGGATAAATCACTATGCTTTTCTTCATTTTCTTGTGAACCAAAAACTGGTCTATAAAACTAAAATCTCTTTTTAAAGTAACCCCAAATTTATCATTCTTTTTTCCCAACAGTTATGTGTTAGGGTCCTGACTTTATTTCATATAGCATACAATTCAGTAGATTGATATTAAGTAAATTATTAAAAATACAGGGTACTGTAGAATTGATTTGGAAGGCCTAATATTGTTTTGGGGTTGATCAAGGCTACAGTGATCACTAAAAAGAGAAAATTTTAAGTGACATATGTGGAAGGGAAATGGTTTTGGAACAATTCAGATAGTTTCCTAAATGGCAATATCTTCCAAAGAAAGAAAAAAAATGGGCACAGGTGAAGCAGAGCACCACTTACATTTTTTTTCTATGAAAATATGAGAATGGTCTACCAATTTTATTTCTCTTATCTATTCTGTTTATTAAATATATTTAATCTTTAGTCTACCTTTAGGATAGGTTTTATAGTTTCTCAACATGAATCTTCTGCTCAAACTAAATTGGTTTGTCTCCTCTTGTCTACGTACTTTTCTGGTAGGTTTGTTTATAGAATCCAAGTTATTCAAATAAACTGGATGCCTCCAAATTTACCTATCTTAATCTGATAAATCCTCAAGCTATAGGTGAAATCTCATATCTTTATAAAGATTTCCTTGATGAGGCCAACTAGCATTGCTAAACTACTCTTCTTAACTGGTGCTGACAATATTTTTCTACATTTATTTGAAAATTGATTATGCACCATCTAATGTTCTTTCCAATGTTGGACTCTTTTAACACTTTAAATTATTTTTGTATTTACTTTTCACATGTTTATGGTATCTTTTTCTCAAGTGGATTTAAGCTACCTTAGAGTTATAACATGGAACTGTTCTTGTTCTGTTGCCCCTAACAGTATACCTTAAAAATAGTAGGTTATAAGCATATTTACTGATTTTAAATGAAAACACACAATTTGATTAATTAATAAAAATGCTTAGGTTTATTTTCTTACTTAACTTTAAATATCATATTATTAACTCAAACAAAAAAATATACAAGAAAGCTAATCATAAAATAATTGTCCTTTTTCAGTATAGAATGTGTTTACCATTGTAGTTCATCAATTAAATTTACATTTACTTTGTAAAATTCAGTAGAAAAGAGCACATTTATTTTTGTGTCAGAAAGTCATAATTGCACTTTCTTACATTGGTTTATTCCCATATATATTATACTTTTAAATAAAAAACTATATACTTAATCTTTCAAATGAAATTAGCCATTTCATTTGAAATGAAATGTAAAATTTGTGTAGTCCATAAATAGTAAACTGTTCTTACTTTCAATAATCTACTAGAGATATACCTATGGAATGAAAACACAAAATGAACATAAGAGAAAGGAAAAGTGTATGGTATATGCATCACATGTGTTAAGGTAACAAAAAAAAACATGGTAGTAAGTTGTATTAGATTCATTTTTATTATTCAAATAATATCAGGCAAAGAAGTGTCTAACCATTAAAACATTATTTTTAATACTATGTAAATGCATTGCATTGTGTATTAAATGACTAAAACATATTTCATCACCTATCTCACAAACATACTATACATTTTATCACCAATTCTTCT
This sequence comes from Callospermophilus lateralis, assembly GCF_048772815.1. NCBI lineage: Eukaryota > Metazoa > Chordata > Mammalia > Rodentia > Sciuridae > Callospermophilus > Callospermophilus lateralis. Next base: position 770,415 of record NW_027514930.1, read on the forward strand.
ATGTCCTTTTTCAAAGTTACTCTAGAACTTTAATATACCAACTCTGTATATAAGTCTACATGCAGTATATAAGCAAAGCTGGGAACAGTCCATGGATTCAAAGTGATTTGTACCAACATTAGATAAATAAACAAAGAAGGAAAGCATATTCAAAGAAGAAAAATATGAAAGAATAGAGGAAAGGAATCTGGGATATAGTGCAAGTCAAAATGGCGAAGAATTGTTCATCATCTCTGAAATAGTCAAGTCTTGATCCATTCCAGAGGAACATATATTTTAGGCTTAGTTCATGCAGCTACTAAGGAAGGATGAAAAGACTACAGATGTGCCTATGAAGTCTATAAAAATGTAAATCTGTTTTGATAGTTTCCTTCACATTTTATAATACACATCTTATTTGAGAGATAGAATTTCATCTTTTTCTTGTGTAACATTAAAATGAATAAAAATTCTCCTAATGCCAAACCATAGTTCTTCTGGCCAACCTTTCCTAGGGAAGTGCTTGTTCTTTTGACATTCTGTCAGTGAAATATGAGGCGTCATGTTATGTCTTGACTGATGAATAATGATAAAGATGATGGCAAATCAATGCTGCATGTGAACTAACTTGTTAAAGGCCAAATACAAATATCAAATTACTAATAAAAAATACAATGAAGTTCAACACTAGCAAAAGCTTGCCAATCTCTAATTGCAATAACAAAGCAAAGCACCAGTTTTATACTTAATTACTATTCAATGCTTCCTAGCATCATGACTATAATAAAATGTATATATTTATAGTGAAGAACTAATACATTTTAACACTATTTTGTCTAACTGAAGATGCATATTGATGAGAGAGAACATTTAGCATTGTTACCATATTATTGAATTAACAATTAAATATTTTGTTTTTTGGAAAATGCTTTGATAACTTTTGGTATTTAGTATTGTAAGGAAAGACTGGTCCAAGAAATGGTTAGAAAGAAAATTGCTGATTTCTAAACACTTGGAAATTATACTAAAAATTGTAACAAAAACTAGAGACTATACTTTCCAGATCACAGTTTTTATCAGCTAGGAATTGTGCCTAAATCTACTCCTTTCGCACCTACCCACTTTCATCCTCTTATTTTACTGCCTTAGCATTTTTATATCATGATTTCTAGATCATATGCTATGATATCTTGTATGTGATCCACCTGCAATCTCATGTCCTTCAGCATCATGTTCTCCAATCCATCATCTGTATTCAAAAATCAGAATTTTCCTATGGCATTAAGGATTCAAGATGAAAACTAAGACTCCATGTCAGATGTTGTCATACAAAATGTAGGTTAAAGCTCATAAAACCGCATACAGAAGCCACCAATTGCTGAAGGATGCAGACAAGTAATTAAAATAAAGTGCTGAGGGTAGGGCATGGAAGCGGGTGGTACTGAATAGGGGCAACTAAGAGAAAAGCAGATACCTCTAACTAGAATAGGGCAGGGTTTCCAAAGGAAGACCAATGGAGCTATTTCTACTCTCATTTTCTCATCACACATAGTATTAATTTTAATTTTTTCTTTCTCCACAGAAATTTCTTTCCATTTGTTCAAATAGTGACCTTAGTATTGTTTCAATGCAGCTATTGATTAATGACCTATTTCTAGTACATAAGATCCATTAGATCAGAGACTTATTTCTTGTTCTCCTTTGTCCTTACTTTTTGCTCTATATCTGGCATCTAACAACCACCCAACTTGGCAATGTTCTTTATGAAGAAATGATTCAAGATTCACGGCAATATTCTCCAGCTATCAGCTTTTTGAAGACTTACCTGCTTACCTGGCATCTATGATTATTCCTTGGGGTAGACAAATTATTATTTTGTATACAAAATTCCCCAAGAGCTCATTGTACAAAATCGTGTGTGTCAGAGAGAAAAAGACAGAGACAGAGAGACAGAGAGATGGAGATGGATAAGTGTTGTGAAGGGGGTTACTATCTAGAATGTGCTTTCTATCTTCCCCTCTGGGTCACAGGTCAGTTTTCCCTAGTAATTGTACATTTATCTTGTGTCTCCTATGTCTCTTCCAAGTACAATGCTTAGCACTTATTATACTTGATAGAAATATTTGTGGATTAAATTATCTATTAGGATGTTAGAAATAAAAGTGTCATAATCTGTATATCTCTGTAAGTAGTATAACTGCAGAATCCTTGATGGATAGAAGTAAAAATTATCAAAAGAAAAAAATTAATTCTAAAGTTTCTGTACTTTGAATATGAAGAAAACCTCAAGCCTAAATTATGAAGTTTTCACACTAAAATATAAAAAGATTCTATAGAAGTTCTCATCTGTGAAATAGTCAACGTTAATTTCATGAATAGCAGACTACAACCTGAGTCTAATAATATTTCCTTTTTGGTAGTGTGAGGTTTGCACATTAGAAAACACGAAAATGTGAAGATTATATGCAAAGGAACAATATCAGCCTCAGCTTAGTAAGTTTAATTTGTTCTTTTTGCATTGACTTTAAATATGTTTTCATCACAAACAATTGAAATAAAACCTACAATATTCTTTGAAAAAAAAAAACCTAAAATAGAAGTAAATCTAATTCTGTGGTTAGTATTATTAACTGTTTAAGACCTAACCATTACTTTGAGCAAGAATGACTTTTTTTCAGCAAATACTAGGTAAAGTGATAAAAATTCAAAGGTAAATAAGGACTAAAATACATCCTAAATAGACTTCAAATATACATATGAATACATATACACATGCATGTAGATATATACATATACATGTATATGGTCAACAAATATAATTTACCTATTTAAAAAATCAAGTTGATATTATAGAAATCTTTAAAAAGGGATTTTTTAATATCATATATTTTGGATGAATATTTAAACAAATTAAAATCCCCTTAAGAAACAAGTTTTTGCTTTATATCTTGATATTCTGAAAATGATTTTGTCAAAAGATAAAAGTCTGCAATAGCATATGTTATTTCATTATCAAATTAGTATTTCCAATTCTACTGCTAGATAAAACAAATCAAGTGATAAGTTTAGTACTCACTTTGATGGAATTAGTTTTATTTTAATGAGTAACTGGCCTTATTATATTGTACATATATTTCAAGTAGACTCAACAAAAAAAGAAAATAGAAAGAATTCCAAATTACCCATAATTTTTGTGTGATTTGTGTTTTCAATTTTATGCTTATAAAGTTTTAATAGCATTGCTTTCTCTTCATATTCATCTTTTAAATTTCATTCCCTCATTTTGTGATGATTCTGTTAAAAATGCAGACTGTAAAATTCTGTGTGATAATCTTTTCTTATGGAATATTTATCTTTGCTCTTCCTTTTCTTTTGCAGTGCTGGGGATTGAACCCAGGGCCTCACACAGGCTAAGCAAGAGCTCCAACACTGAGCTACGCCTTCAGCCCTTATAGGTCTGCTATTTCTTTGCTCACAATTCATGTGAGACTAACACATTTATACCTTGAGGTAAATTAATTTCATATAAAAAATTTAATTTTTTTTAAGTTACGGAAAGAAATCATGTACCCTTAGCTGCCTATTTCATAGGTCAATATATTTCTAAAATATATAAATGATAATAATATGAACATATATGGGCACTATAATCCCAGGGAAATAAATAAAGTCCTTTGGAGGGAGAAAAAAACATACAAAAAATATGTGATGAGTGTGTGTGTGTGTGTGTGTATGTGTGTGATGTGTGTACATGTATACATACTATGTGTGTGTGTATATATATTTATATATATAATTCATGTTATATCTATACAGATGTGTGTGTATATATATATATATATATATATATATATATATATATATATATATATATTATATAGGAAAATAATATTTTTGAAAGAAAACAAAAGCTATGACATAGAAAACAGTTATGAAAAGTACTCTGGGAACCTCAGAAGATTTAGAATGTAGATAGAATAAATGATAAGTACATACATATAATATTTTTTTGAACCAAGACAAGATTTAAATCTATCATTCAAATAAACTGATATATATATATATATATATATATATATATATATATATATATATATATATATTTCTAAGTAAAGAAAATTTATGCAAAGAAAAACTGTCTGTATTCTCTATTTTAGGTTACATAAAGGTCTAGTCAAAATAAACAGTGACCTAGGAATTATAAGGAAGACATAGGATTTATTCATACAGAAAAAGAGAATATATTCTTTTGACCTGTTTTTTTTCTTTCAAATAAAAAATTATCTGTGTCTGTGTTCAAAATCAATTAACACTTAAGCTTACAGAGGACACTAACTCTTGTTAGATGTTTCAAAAGAAAGAATCAGAAAACTGATCACATTTAAAGGTCCTCAAAGGAAATTTTCTAACTTAAAAAGGTTTTGTTACAGAGTGTGCATTGGCTTGAACCTCTTTTATTGTCCCTGCCCCCAAATTCCCATCAGAGCTGATGATTAAAGTTCTACCCACTTCCCAGGTCCCTACAATTATCCCATTGTGATGGCGCTCTACCGTGGTGTCCTGTTATGGCCAGACATCAAGTCATTAGAGAACTGCAAGGGATGATGAGGAAGATTATTTTAATTTCCTTTCAGCCCTTCTCAGGAGTGGCTCTTTAGTTCAAAGAGCCTTGGGTACTTGCTTTCAAACTAACAAGCAATATTATAAATGTAGGCTGCATTATCATGATTGCAGACAATCTGAGGCACTTGAAGGCCAAGGATTCACAGTCCTCAATATGTGCTGTTTTGTGTTTATCAGCTAAAAATACACGGACAGTGCAAACAGGAAAGAGGGAAAATGTAATGAACAGGGTGGGAGGGGAGCTAAGAAAGAACAAGAACTCAGGGCAAAAGAGAACAATAGAGAGTGGAATGCAAGCTGGGCCATTTTGTTGGTATATAAAATACCATTTACCCATTCTCTTGCTGTTCCACTCCATAGTGTTCCAGCTCTATGCCAGGAAGGGGTTGAACTGGGGGAGGAGGTAGAGGGACATTGGCCCAGGTTGATCCATTGTTTTTCTGTGGTTTAGAGGAGTTTTTATTTTTCCTCTTTTTTCCACCTTTCCCACCTGGAAATAATAATGCATTTATTTAGAGATGGTGAATATCAGAACGAACAGGCAATATCAGGTGGAAAGATGTATTTGTTTTCAAAATACCAGAATCGCTATGTTAGAGATGGTAATAGCTATAAACAATGAAATTATATAATCAGAAACACATTTTTATAAATCACTCAAAATGATATTGTTTCTTTCCCATTGCATTAACTGCAGAGCTGAATAAACCAAAAACATGGCTGCTGTATCAAAAGAACATTTATTGATTTATTCATGTCTGCTGCCTCCACGTTTTCACTGTTAGAGGAAATAATGGTCCATAACAAATTCTTTTAAATGTCAGATTTTAGTGCGTTTAAAATGCTCTTTTGCATAATCTCTCTCAGTGGAAAATACAGTGTCTAAGGATACAGGCTTAACTTTTCCATTAGAATTTGCTCAATTTAATTAATCCAGGAGAGTAACATTTTACTCTCAAAAGTCACTGATAAAAATAAATCAAGTAAAATCTGGAGAATACCTGTAAACCTCTCACAATGATACATTTCATACACTTTTTGACTAATAAATGGCACAATTACTTTTGCATATAGTGAGAATATTTCCCAGATGTTTTAACTATCACATTTTGTAAATTCCAAAAAGATGGAAAATTAAGGATAATATAGTAATCAGTTTCAGTACTATTTGTTACATGAATGAATTCATGCACAAATATTAGCAGAAAATAAATGAAGGGTGTATGAGCCATATCTGAGATTACACGATGCTTAATGAACTATAAAAATAAAATTCATCATCTGCATAGTGCTGTACTTTTTAAAATCAAGTAAATAAAGCTTTTTCATAAAAATGGACCTCAGTTGGATGCAGACTGAATACTTCATGAGCAAAATGAAAATGACCTTTCAGGGGTGACTCAGTAACTTCCAATAATTCCACCTCAACTTATAGCTAAATTTTAAGCATAGGATATTTGTAGCAGGGCTATCTAGCCATTTAGATCTCACTAAGAAGTCAATCCATCCTTTTTCTTCTACAACTGCTGAGTCAGATTATGCAATTTGGTAATAATGTATTTGAGTGCCAGAAAGTGATAAAACTCTTAAACTAGACACTACAGCCAATTATTGAGTTGTGTACATTTTCCACATAGGATACATAAATAAATATTTAAAAGAAGATCCCTACAAAAAAAGTGCTTTCAGCTTTCCTCTCACTTCTATTCTTTGACAGGACAAAAGATATTAAGAGGAGGGTAAGAAAGTGTCCTATGTTTAGTGAGTAAGAGTTTGGTTTCTGAGTTTGAAATTTAACTCCTCACTCAAAAGGTATTGCCTTAACTTACATACATGTAAAAGAAATATGAACTTATTCCACTTTTTTTTCTTTGGTACTTGGGATTGGACCCAGGAATGTTTTACCATTGAGCCACATCCCCAGCCCTTTTAGTTTTTATTTTGTGACAAGATCTTGCTAAGTTGTGTAAGGCCTTGGTAAGTTGCTGAGGCTGGCCTCAAAATTTGTGATCCTCCTGAGTTGTTGGGATTATAGGCATGCAAAAGTTACTACTTCCTTGAGTTGTCATGAGGATTATAAGATATATTGTATAGGAAGTGCTCAGATGCACAGAAAAACTCAATAAATGCCAATCATAATTGCTTTCTCCTGTCTTCTCTTCCTCATAGCAAAACCAGTTTCACTTGTTTTCTGAAGTCTTACTTTTCAGAAAAGGCCTCATATTCAGAATAAAAATAATAATATGCTTGCTCGGTTATAAGTATGTAATTTTTGTTTTTAAGGTAAATGAACCTCAATTCCTCATTTCCTTAACCCACCAATCACTAAGGTCTATTTCCTTTTTACAGTATCAGAACTATATTTCAATGATTGAGAGAAGAATGCTTGAGCTATTTGTTCTTCCTGATCACTCCCTTTCAACTTTATGTATGCACAATCCTAATCACATTCTACAGCATTTTAGAAATGTCATTTGAATCTCACCTGAACAAAGTGCCTAAGAAAGAAGTTCCTACACCTCCGTATTCTAGATGATGACACTAAGGCTCTGAATGTTATGTGATTCACTTTCACATAGCAAGAGAACAATCAGATTTACTACTGAGCAGCTTAACTTGAAAATATTTCTAGAGCTCTGAACCTCATTGTTGAAGCCCTTGCTCAGGTTCAAGAAAGCTACTCATTATTATGCTTCCAAACAACAACAGGCTTTTAAATGTGTTCTGGAAATAGCTGAAGCACAGAGAGAATTACTGTGGACTTTACAACCAACACTTATTTTTCCCCTGTTCTGGATAAATATCTGTTCTTTCATTTGATCAGTCTGGGTAGGACTATTATTCATCAACACATGCATCTTAGGACGTCTTAACAACACTTTGAGATGGAGGTGAGCTTGATATAACTGACAAATGTTAAAATCTCTTGAGATCTGAATCTTTAGAGAAGCAAGCCACAGTCTGCTGCTTCACCTTGAACCCTGTATCATCTGAAGGCCAGAGTACCTAAATTATGTTTTAACGAAGCAGATATTGATGCCTTGTAAACATATTTGACCCTTTTCTCTTAAAATAAAAATGTAAATAGTTGGATAGTTAAAGCTTAAAAAATGACTTCTCTGTAAAAAAAAATAAATCATAAAAGCAATTCATTTTAAAATTAAACATATGGTCTATTTTTAAAAAAATATTAAAAGATTTAGCTATTGTTACCAATATTTTATATTATATACACATACAACTATGATTTAAAATACTATTTTAAAACATCTGAGTTTTATTGTATAGTTTTTACTGGTTGGATATTTAACAAGAAGTACTCAGAACTTACATATTGAATGCATTATAAAAGTGTTTCAAAGAGGGTAAGAAGTTCACTCAAATAATTCAGAAATGCCCAATTTTCTTTGTCACTGTGATTATTTTAAATTGGTTACACCAATGTGCACAGATTTAAAAAATCCCATAATATATGATTAGCTAGCCACGGGGCAGTTAATTCTTAGATTTGGCCCCTAGGAAACATAGCTATAAATAAAAAGAATTAAACAAAAGTGTAACATTAAACTCAATTAGACTAAACTGTAAAAGGAATAATCACCTCACTCTTACCTACTAAAAAATGCTTTCTATCACCAATTCAAGTAATCCTGTATTCAAATGTAGATGAAGTAGTTAATATAATTCCTGGATATATGTAAATGTCACTCAAGAGATTAATGGATTCAAACAGCAGCAAGCACCATTGTGAATCCTGTTCTGCTTTCAATTACTCAAAAGATAACTTTTAAATTTGGTGAAAATCAATCAATACAGAACATTTAATGAAAGATTTACAGGTCTTATGGAGTCCATGGCTTGCAATATGGAGATTTCTTTTCATATATTGCTTGATCTTTACATATATTTAATGAAATAAAAAGGAATATCCAACAAAATTACTTTTTAATTATTCAGAAAAATTGTGGGACTAATTATAAATAAATGCCCGCATAAATGACATAGAAGGTCATTCAAAACATTCCCTTATATTATTAAGCCAGTTTAAATTCATAACAGATGTTTAAAATTTTCTGAATTCTATAATGTACCTAATCCTACCAATAGGCAAGAAGAGCAAATGACTCATTTTGGAGGGAAGAGAGAGCATTAACATTTTCATTCTGAGAAGGTTCCATCTCCTGAGGAAAAGTAATTTAGTAAATGTAACACTAATGATAAGAAAAAGTTAACTCTTCATAGTCTTGATGCCTTGGAGACTGCACAGTATCATAGTACACTATAATCCTTTATTATTAATATGTAATTTTAAAAAACCAAACAGAAACTCCATAAAAACAATTAGCATATAATTAAGCATATTAAGTAAGTGGAGTCAGGAACCAGTCAGAAGTAGGCAGAAAAAGGCATGTGATGTAAATAGGTGGAATTTACAATGTCGTTAATACAATATCCTCACATACAAAGGGAGGATAACTCATTAGGATAGGAATATATTTCTATCCAATAAAATGCGTTTTTCCTTACACTTGTTGGTTTAGCTGATATTTCTCAAATATATATTAAAAGTGACAGCATAAAATAGTTATTGTTATCAAATATTGTATTTTTTGAAGTAAAAATTAATAATTTCACATATTAACATTCATATTTAGCATAGTAATCATTGCATTGATAACTATTACATAATATTTGAGAGGTTGTCCTAAAATAGGAAGTTATATCATTGGCATCCTGATATGAAATCATCTCTGAGATTATTTTCATTTCAGTTGAATTTATCTTTTGATATCAATGACCTGGAGTTAACTTTCATGCATGATCTTTTTATTATAAAGTTCTTTGGACTCATATATTTGGTTCAAGATGGAATGAACTCATCTTCTCTTTAAGGAATAGTAATTAGTAAAATGGCACTATTTTTCTTTCAATACATTATTGTGCAGTTAGTACGTAAGTGATGACAATGATTTTTATTGCCCACCCCCACCAAGGCATAATTTCACCAGGATCAAATGTTATTGTCATTTGAAAGATAAATGCCTGACAGTGGCTTGCGATTCAATATTTCATCATCAGTTGTTAGGGAACACAGGTCATATGCTGGTGACAAACAAATATTTCTCCTTACTGTGATGAGACCAACCTGAGAGACTGCCACTCCTTTCTGAGCTGTTGTGAGAGCTGGTGGTGCTGAAATCCTGTGACTGGTTGTGTGGCATTCTATTAGACAATCCCTCAGCCAATCGGTAGTCAGGGATGTAAAGTAAGGCTAAGGGTTAAAGTCAGAGGTCATAGTGCCATCATGTGATTAGTTCACAGCACAAGCCCATGCAGAACATGCAGTTAGCAACTCAGAAGCGGATGTCATGGGAGAGTGGAGGAATGACTCCTCTAGCCTGTCCTAATGGAAGTACAGATGGATTGCTGATCACTATATTGAAAAACAGCTGAAAGGATTAACCCGATTGGTGTTGGTGTGTGGTAGCGGCGGTGGAGGCAGTGGCGGTGGTGGTAGGAATTGTTCAAGGTACTGAATACATGCCAGTATGTTTTTTTTAGTTTAGGTAGTGAACCTGGTAATGCATCACTGAATTGAACAACAAATACTAATTTCTATCTCATGCACAAATGACATGAAGTTAACTTCTCAGGACAGAAGAATGTGACTCACCATTGTTACCTTTGTTCTGTTCAGGCAGAGAATAACCAAATCCCATCAGATCTGTTTTTTGCTGAATTGAGCTTTTCCACTGTGGATCAGGCAGATCGACAGCCAATTCATGGATGCTATTGGAATGCAAGATCTGTGTCGTGGCATATGGGGTAGCCTGTGTTATTTGGCTGGAACTGTTGTAAGTGGTTTTGGTAGTGAAGTCAATGCTGCTATAAATGGCTCCATATGAGAGCATCTTTGCTGTTTTATCCCCTTGGCCTGGAACTGGTGGCAGCAAATCCGTGATGAACATAGGGAAATGAAACAATTTAATGACACACAGGAAGCCCAAAACTATGAGAATTGAAGATGAAAAATAAATGTGTCATGCCACACGTTTGCATTTCAGCTGAGATGGGCTTCATGAACCAATGAAGGGTAGATGATATACAACCATCGCCAAGCTATCAACCTCAGTGACAGGCAGGCCTACTGCTCGTCCTTCACGTCTCACTGCTTAACACATCCCTTCCCCCATTTCCTCTAACCAGGAATGAAAAATTTGGGATATTTCACTACTGAAACATGCTTTCAGTTGTTCACTATGTTTTAGAATCAAGGAAAGTGGTAGCAAGATACAGCAGCAATGAACAGAGGGAATCTACAAATTGTGCCTGAAAACAGCTCTTTCCACTTCATCCCCAAAGATATGGAATATGGCTGCTAAATAGTTGTAAAAATTTCCAAAATTATACGACCCTGATTTTGAAATCCATTTTTCTGAAGTTTTTACTTGACATTTATGTGATCTGATTTTATAACTGCAGAAATGGAGAACTGATGGTAAAAAATGTGTTCTTTTTTTCTTGCATAACAAAGGAAAATTTTCATGAATAAGTCATTTCCATAATATAGCAGGATTTAACTATAGAAAAAGCAACATTAGTGATCAGTGAGTTTAATTTATGCTATCAACACTTAGAAGTGGAGAATTACAGTTTCACGTTGTAATACAGCAAGAGTAAAATTAAACTTCAGGAACAACACTGAATATCAATCGGTCCATTTATCATTTTGGTATGCTGAATTATCTTTACAGGATGCTTTATAATTCAGATCTGCCACCTCGCTCCTGAGCTCTTTTCCCTTTTCAGAAGAAAGACACTACGTGAATCTAAAAGAGAAATCACTAACTCTAGTATTAATCATGTACAGTTAAGATAAATCTAATTATAGTGCAGTCCTGAATAATGTATGTTCTGAAAATATCACTTCATAGGACTTGAGGTCATGAAACCACTTGATCTCTTCATTATAAGACATTTCAACTGTCTTTAAAACTTTTAGATTTGATAATGCCCATAGTACTTGAAATAAAAGTGCTTACAGAAGTATTAGCTTTTCTTTGGAATTTTATAAATACTAAAAAAAAATCTTCATTAACAACAGTGACAAGAAATTTATAATATATTGTGTACAGTGTGCAATTTCACTCTTTCTGAAGTTTTGAAAGTCTGGAATACCAACCTGTTTTACAAATATGTGGATGTTTATTGAAGTAAAGATTTTAAAGGCATCTCAGTGAGACTGTTACACATATTCACATTTTAAATTATGCTAGGTTGCATAAGCAAGAAATTGTTTCTGGATTTCAGAATATCAAAATTGTTTTTCTGTCATTATTTATTTGTGATTAATAATTATAGAATCTGATTTTAAGAAGCATTGTTCATTCTCAAGTATTAGTATCATTTTTTTTAATTCTCAGAACCTTGAATATTTAAGACTATATCAAAAATTGGCAAAAAATCCCCACCAGATCTTTTTTTTTTGCATAAGTTTTTGGGCTCTCTCCACCTATCTCTCACTGCTGAATATTTGAATATTAATTGAATAGAAATGTTTCTCCTATGTGGACCTCAGTTTCTCATATCTTGAACTTAAGGTTCTCCAGAGTCCCTTCAGTTACATGTTATTGAAAGGGTTCTGTGCTCAAACAATTAAAAAATGGAACAATATTGTCCAAGAATATAATTCTACATAATATTACTAACAATTAAACACTAAAGTTATGGCTCTGGAAATAGAGTATCTCTCTGTCTCTGCTAGATGAAATTATAGTCAGCCTTCCAGCCTAAGTGCTTCTATATTGATTTTTGGGCTGCATGTATTGTCTTCAAATATTATTTGATCACTCCCACATTTTCAAAAACTAAATTAAATTATATCCAACACTGAAACATTGGAGGATCACACATGAATATCTGTATGTGGAGGAGAATCTTATAACACGAAATACTCTGGAACTCTGGACTAGCCCTCCATTCAACAAGCTGGCTCTGAATAAGTGCGGCCATCATTAGGAAGGACTTTTCATTTAATATTTCTTGCTGTCCCCGCCAACCTTAATGCTGTCTGACTGGCACTTGTTAACATTTGTTTTGGAAACCTATGAATTCGAGAAACCTTGACTCCAGTTTGGATTAGTGGTGCAGCTTTTGAGTACCTTGGCTTTATTTGTATTCATGGATTTATTTTATTTTTGCCCAATGTAATTATTTGTATGAAGGACTGCCTTCCTCATGGCATCATAAGTTACTTGAGAACAGGAGCCTATTGGATTTATGCTTTCATTACCATAATTCCTCACCTACTGTTATGAGAGTAAGCACTTGCTGATGGAATGTTTAAATGCATTTCTCATAGTTTGCATTGGTAAAATGCAAAATTATGAGATAATTAATTTTTTCATTTTTCAAAATATGATTTTCATTACATTCATATATTGATATTCTATTTGTAAAGGGAAAATGTCAGTATCCATGCTTATTTTTCTAAGTGAATGTGGTTATAAAATCATACATATGAACCCAACTTCAGACTACACAGCAGTATAAATAAAATAGCAGAGGCATTAAAAATCTACCAGACGTGCATTCTATATCCACTTCTCAAATTATCTTGCTTAACTCTAGTCTCTTGACTTTAAACATGTAAATATGTTTATGTATTTCATAATTATGCAAAAGACATAAATTTAAATATACAAAAATGTCCTACAGTATTTCTGGCACAAGTGTTTAAATGACTATCAAATTGAAAAGAGAGTGGGTAGAAACTGGAAAAACTTTGTCTTGGCCTTGATATTCATGCCATAAAAATAAGGTACAAATGGAAGAAAAACCCTGCATTCTACCTTCAGTTAAATTGGACTAAGATATTTTAGATGTTAATTTAGCTTGCTAGCCAACAGAAAAAGAAAATGTTTTCTCCATCTGAGGCATGTATCTCTTGATACAAAGATAGAACCTTGTGATGTTCTAATACAAAGTGTAAAATAGGAAGTTATTATTGACTGATAAAAACTTTGGGAACAGAATTCCTTTAGGCAAAAATCAGTCTGCATTTTAGGGGAAAGATGATCTGTTTCCTTGGTTGGGAATACTCAGACACACAAACTTCCCAGGCGACAGTAAAGGCATACAGAGAGAAAGCAGGAAGTCAAAGAAACTTACAGCTTTCTTTGTATTTTCTCATTTAATCTGATACCTTTGGGAGTTGATTATGCAGTTAAGCTCTGTGTGAAAACTATATATTGTCATCCATTTAATTCTTATTACACACCTACGAGGTAGGCATGGTTATCTTTATATTTTATTTTCAAGAAGGAAAAGGAGTTAATTGAAATGATATTCATAGAAATCAGGCTTATGAAATACTTAGTAACTTTATAATTTGAGGTATTACTTTATATGCAAATACATTGTTAATCCATCTTGAAGAGAAAATGCAAGGATCCATAATTACTCCAATTTTTTAAAAAAATTTTTTTAGTTGTAGGTGGACACAATGCCTTTATTTTTATTTATTGATTTTTATGTAGTGCTGCGGATGGAACCCTATGTCTCACCCATACTAGGTGAGCACTCTACCACAGAGCCACAGGCCCAGCCCTTCTTTTTAAGTGTATATGCTTATATAGTCATACATGTGAAATCCACTGCAGCTTTTAGTAGAACTGGAACAGTTTAGCACAGCCCTGGGTCTTCCGAATTAATTCTCCAAGTGTGGAAATCTTCTAGTGTGTCTATCTAAATTTGCTTTGCTTTACAAGAATCTCCGAATTCCTCACTCCAGTTTTCTACTTTTTCCATTCTCCACCCAGAAGAAGCCTGAATGATTTAAAAGTGTTTACATCTCAGCATTCTCCTCTTAAAAATTCACCAATAATTTCTGATTACCCTCTGGACAAAGTTTAAACTCTTAATGTGACTTAGAACATCTTTTCTTTCTTGTCCCTTTGTGCTTTCTAACATCGTTGAACTCAACCGTTAGGAAGTTCCGTCTTTCCCTTCCTTCTTATCCCCTCACCTACCCCCCCTTTGAGTGCTGGGTAATCAACTTAGGCCCCTGGTCATGCTGGAGAAGTCCTCTACCAATAAGCTACATCCACAGTCTCCTATTAATTTCTTAAAAAGGTTGAATGTCTGTCATTTTGTCTTTTAATTTTTTTCATTGTAGATGGACAACAATAATAACTTTATTATTTTGTTATTTTTAGGTTTGAACCCAGGGCCTCACATGTGCTAGGCAAAAGCTCTACCATTGAACCACAACCCCAGCCCAATGTCTCTCTTATTTCTAGTCTTTTATTTCTAGCAGCCTTTATTTCAGCCTTTTTTATCAGGGTACTGATAAGGCAGTTCAAGTCCATTTACTGTCTGCATAGTATTGTACCAGGAGAAAACTTATGTATAATTGCTGAGCCAATCAGGGAATTCTCTACTCCTCTCATCTTTATCTAAACTAACCTATCCAATTGACCAGAAGAAAAAGTGCATTTGGGAGGAAGCAGTCATTATTTATATTAGATACAACTCTGTCTCTTTAGAAAAACCTATGGAGGGGAGTTTAGCGTGAAATTTTGGAGGTTTTATCGTGTCAGCCACTTTGCACTGTTTTATCTTTGCTTTGGAATAGCAATTAATGATTGTAGAATAGAAAGTTCTCTCTGAACATGCCACCCCATCTAGTTAACTGTCTTCCTCACATGAAATAAAATGGGGTAAAGGATGATCACTATTTATACCAATATTATATTCTTTCTGACTGCCATAGTGCCAGGTACACAGGAGGTACTCAATAAATACATGTTGAATAAGATTTTGAAAAATGAAGTATTTGTTCCAAAAGCATAAACCCTAATTAACAGTATATTCCCTGATTTTAGTTACCTTGTACTGATATTCCTAAAAACAAAATGTATTATGGATACTTCCACATTAATAATGACCTTCTTTACTTTATTTTTTAAGGTATTATAGACACACTAATTTTATAATAAAATATTTTGGAAACATACAGCAATATTAATATATGTGCTTTATTCTTTTAACTATGGAAGAAATACTCTCCATCTCTTAAAAATATCTGGAAAATGAAAACAGAATCAAAAACAAAATTAAAAACAACATTATTTCGAAAAATACAACTTACCTCCACGCCCAAAATTTCCAATTTCATTTGGTCCACTATTGCTGTTGTTCACTGGCAAGGTTGTGGCTGGCCATGAATCATCAAGCCATGGATAGCTGGGATCACCCGCATTTAGAAGGCCTGGGCGGCTACAACAGAAATGAAAAGGAAATCAGACTATGGAGCTCAATGAAAGATTTTGATGCCTGTCTCATGCACTAGAAAGGATTAAGGAATTTAAAAAGATTTTAATTGAATTTAGAATTAAAATGTGTAGGCTCTCAAAATTAAAGAACTTTGGCAATTCATTAAGGCTATATATAGATCAACCCTGTCAGTGGAAGAAGTCTCTTTGCCTGGGATCCTGTCAAACTCCACAAGAAATCAGACTTCTGCCCTGAAACTGGTGGGAATTGGCCATAGTAGTAACCCCACACGAGGTTTGATGATAAATTGACACCTCAAGGGAACAATCTTTCAGAATGGCTTCTTGGTATTAGCCATTTCCAGGACTTTGGGTTATTTTGCTCCCAGTAACTGCAGTCCCAACATGAATCTGTCCTCTCTAGCCTGTCACCCTTATTGTGAGCCTTCATGTTTGATTTAGAGGCAAAGAACTTGAAAGAAATTAATGAACAGTACTTATACTGTTCCATCAATAGCACATTTCCAATTTCTTTAAATGGAAAAATATCAGGGGGCTATTAAGTGTTTTTCTGAAGGCAATAAAAGACACCTGTGATCTGCTCCAGCATGTGAGTATAGTCTACAAGGAAAATTTCCTTCACATCATATTTAATAAAGAATTCCGTTCTTTAATGTTAAAATGGGATTTTGATTCCTTTCCAAGTTATTAACATATTTACAAAGAAATAGAACATCTATAATCATTGTACCTTTTTGTTGTTGTTGTTGATAGACCCCTTCTGGTATAATACCTAAGAGAAACATGTGTTTCTATGGGAACTGCAATAAGAAGATTCAACTGCTTCCTTGCTACATCCACTAGTTCTCATTAGACTTAATTTCTTTTTGCTAAAATATTGATTAAATGGGAGATTGGAAGTTATTACCAGAGCCTAATTACAATCTCCATATTGGCAAAGGGAAAATAGATGAGGATATATGGGTTTGTTATCAGCTTTTATCAATTTCAATTGAGTATCCAAAGTTGTGGAATCCAGTCCTATCAATCTACAGCCTATTCATCATCCATGAATCATTTACTTTGTGATCGATTATATGTAATTGTTCACTCACAGCAATTTAGTGTGAGCCAATAAGGAGTCTTAAACAACAGCAACTTCATTTGCTAATGTCTAATTAATGCAGTAAACATCCTGCTAACAAATGAACACATTCCTTGTGATATTTACCACTAATTTCTTCAGGGGCATCTGGGAGATATGAAACATCTGGACTTGATTCCTCTAAAGTGCACAACAGATAGATCATTAAACCTAGTAGTAAGCCATTTAACTCCTCCTAGAATTCTCAGACTTATAAGTGATCATTTATCACAATAATAGCTTCTTACTACAGAGTTTTTCTAGTCCTGATTAAAAATACTAATAAAGAATCTCCTTAGCATACCTTCCATTGCTCATTATTCCTCCATCTCCTCTTTGAAATGTAACTGTAAAAAAAAAAACACAAAAAAACAGAAAGGGATGTACACACACAAGTTGTCAATATTAATTACAATTAATAACAACTCATATTGGACCTCAGTTTAGAACTAAGCCTATGGAAATTTTAACAAAATATAATTAACATAATTGTGCAGATAGTAAAAAGCAGTGGTTTGGCTCAGGGCAAAGTTATCACTTGCTCCAACTTTAATAGAATATTTCAAGTTTCTTCAAGTCAAAAGTATGGATAAATAAAAGTGACAATTTGGATTTAAACATCAAACACTATTATAAGTGGTGGACCTAGTAATCCTGGATGAGTGACACAGCATTAATGAAGAGTTATCAAATAAAACTGCTAATAATAACATATAACTGTCTTAATTAGAAGGCATAAAGCAAAATATATACTAGAAATTGAAACAGTAGGGTTTTAACAGGTAATGTCTTTCCAACAAGATAAGAAAAACAGGTAACTGTTATTACACATTGCTTATAATCACAGATCCTTTTAAATATGCTAATAGTTATTATGAATTGAATAGGTATAATTACAGTAGATGTAAACTGTAACTAATAGAGAATAGCATATTCATGAAAATAAAATTTTAACCAATTTATACTAAATAGACTCCAATTATATGTAATGATCACAAGTTAAAATTTTCTACAAAACTGTGTGACTTATTAACAATGTCCACTAGTATCTAATAGAACCAAGGTCAATGAAGCCACTCCCTCCACTCAATGTCTTCCACTCCACAAAGCTAACATTGAGCAAGTGGACTTCCAGGAACAGCCAAAGAATGTAAATATCAGTTGTGGGCCATCACCTTATCCCAAACTGTTTCAGCCAAATGTATTTAGACTTCAAAATGATTCATACCCGAGAAAGGTAATATACTTTTCATACTATAATGTTTGAAGTAGCAAATTGCACTCAAATTTATGTAATATTTGTCCAATGAAAACTGAATATGAATGATTATAAAGTCTAAAATAGCTTCACACTAGTTTGTATCAAGTTTTGCCACTAAATTATTTAACTAGAAAATTATGGACAAGGTATTTGTTAAGAAACTTACAGATTACAAAATTGCAATAAACTTGGAATTCTAAAATCAAATCAAAACAAAACAAACAGCAAGGGTCAGTTAAATCAATCCCTGGGAATGAAAGAAAAATACCATTTTTCACAGTTGTGAAAACAATACATCTTATCTTTGGAACAGAATAATTATGTCTATTAAAAGTTGTTGCTTGGTGACTAAAAGTGAAATTTACTAAAATTTTAATGAAAGAATTCATATTTCAAGTAAACAAGCATATTTCCACTCAAGATAGACAAATTGTTTGAATACTTTTTTATTTGAATGGTTCTCCAAAATTCTTCTGCTTTTCAAGTTTGAGCTATTAAATATGATAACTCTTTAAATTTTGTAAGTTTCCAAGCACTGTTTCCTAGGCCCATATGAAAGGTCATCTAGTAACATTACTTTTCATGACACTACCAGGAAATATGAACATAATTCCAAGGGTCCATCAGGATTTCAAGACAGTAAAATAAATAAGGGCCTTCAAACTGGGATCTGAAATATACAACCTTATCATTTTTTCAGGTAACACCTCAAATGCATTGTAAATCAATCCTGACAAAACCTTAACATCTGCCCAGAATTGGCAGTAGATAGCTCCGCAGAGATGATGAAAAAATACTGATCACTACAGAGTGACTTCAGGGCTGGGAGTCATGAATCAGCAGTGCAACTGTATCACATTGTGCCTCTTATTAATTGCTTAGAACACAAAAGAATTAATCTGAAACAATTAATGCAAAAAAATTGAGCACTAGAGGTATTCAATAAAGGCCTGATTAGGACACACACATGTAAAAATGCATTTTCACAATGTGAAAGTGGTACAGCTAATTAGCTTTCCATCTGATGTGACTTTCCAGTTATGTGGCACTTTAATGGAATATCAAGTGATTGTTTTACTCTGCCAAAAGGGAGTTAAGATAATGCTGTGAACATCATTGCAAATATGCAAATAAGCAGGTTCTGATGGGCTGCATCTCAAAAATGTGCTGTTTAAGAGATATGTGAGATGCCACATAGTTCTCCCTAATTTAGATGACTTTTATTTCATCATCCAAAATTTCTGATACTGCCATAGGAATAAAGTATAGCAAAGCAAAGAAAAGAAGCTGAAGCAGAGTCTCAAAAAATTGCGTTGTACTTAACTCTATGAGATAACCAATGGCATATTTTCATCAAATGTGAAGTTTAAAGTAGTATGACATAACACTCAAAATACTATCAAAATATATCATTTATTAAGGTTAATTTGCAGATGTGCTAGAATATAGACCACATGGGATGGTCCATATCTGCCAGTTGAGAGCTAAATTTGGAAGCAAAATAATTAATTTCAAAGCATTTCACATTCAGTATTCAGGACATATCCATTTTATTTGTGTCCTAGTTGTCATTAACACGTGTTTCTCAAAGGATTCTAGACTGCTAATAGTTTGTCAAATATTCTATAATGTCATTCATCTCTATCTCTGCATGCCCGCTAACATAGGAAAAACTTCACAGAACATTATGTGAATGCCTGAATAACTTAAAATGGGCTCCATAAAATTTAGTATACACAGGAATCTTTCATTTTGCATTTTTCTGTCACAGAAGAAGGAGGTGGACGAGGAAAAGAGGAAGAAGGAAAGTAGAGTAGGAGGAGGAAGAGAACACAAACACATATTTTCTCTTACTGACACTGGTTAGCTGTGTTTTTAAAGTGAGGGAAGAAAGGGGACATCTTTTCACACTTCTTTTTTTAATGTTTTGCTTCAAAATATTTAGATTAAGTTCATTTTGAAAAGTAGAACAAGAGTAACTTAGTCTATAAGGCCATCAAAGGAGATTACAAATTAGAATGAACAACTAAAACTTCTAAAATGGAAATAATATATAGCATTTTGATGAATGTTTGTGTGTATATAAACATGCAAGTGTGTGTGTGTGTGTGTGTGTGTGTGTGTGTGTGTACGGGCATGTGTAACATAAAAAAAATGCCATTGCATACTACAAGCTATTTTGAGGTAGTCCTCATTTATAAGAAAAGTTTAACTTGAAGGTGAAAGAAAGTGGGGTGAGGGGGTGATAGATCGTTGGTGAATAATCTTTTCCTTGTTAATTTTTTTATAATTTTGAAATCACAGTGCAGTAACTTTGTACTAATCAGAAATAAATTTGGAGTAACTTAATTATTACAAGCTCTTAATCAGAAGTCTGTGTGGAATCTCAAATTAAAAGCTTACAAGGCATAACATATAGAAGTTTTGACCAAAAATGAACTGAATACTAATAATGTTTCCAGAAATTTCTCCCACATACCAGTGGGATTTTTCAAAGCTATATCATATACAAAGTAAGTCTACTACTATCTGACAGGATTAATACTACATGTCTGCCAGAACTGGGAGGAAAATGTAACTATGTGGTAAATTGGCATTTTGAGGTAATGTAGCTTTCGGAGTGCCTATCTCTAGTAGTTCACATTTTCCTACTCCAAATTCTTGCAGCCAATTCTCATTCTCTTTCCTGATATGCTTATTTGGCAAATATGAAAGCATATTAATCCTTTTTAATAAGCATTAACTCACCCCAGATAATCAGAGTATAAAAATTCCATCAAATATTTTAGCTGCTTTTGGATAGTACTGTCAAGTAACTTATTTCACCACCAGTTATAAAACCTATGTGTGAGGTGTTTAGCATTTTCAAATTTGCTCACTCATGAATTGTTTATATTTACTGAGTTTCATAAAATGTTAACCTCAGAAATAATATTCAGAAAACATAACTTACCCTTTATACTTCTGGAAAATTACATTTATTTTCATTAAAATTTGATGACTTCAGTAATCACAAATAGAAAAATGGATAGCAGAAGTTTGAAAAATACTGTGCATTTATCATAAAGATTATAATACAGTTATATACATTTATACTGATATATTTATATGAACCTAATCAAAGCTATATAGATTTTTTCCAAACTTACATTGTTCTTTTTTCTATTCACAAAAATTATTACAGATATTATCAAATATTTACTTCAAATTCAAAACCACTTAATATTTTCTATCTAAATTTCTACAACTTTTTTTATTGTTTATAATAGTTTAAGGACTGAATATGTTGAGCAAACAGGACCCCCATTGGCAGTGATATGGAGATTGATAGTGCTCAGTGAAAATTAAGGTAGATGGCGCTTCATGTTGCTTATAGAAGTATGATATTATTTCATTTAGGATATGATACACAGAGATGCTTTTAGTTCTTGCAGCTACACTTATTACTATGGGTCAAAACCTGAGATGTGTATTTATATCTGAAGAGTTTAAGTAAGTGATTAATATGCAGATATAAAATTATAAGTTGATGTGTAACATTGTCTCAGAGGATCCTCTACTTTCTCCTATGTGAAGAGGCAAAACATGTTTAGTCCAGATTTTCCTTCCAGATGATATGAATATATAGATATACATTTGATTCTTGATATTTAATCTAAATTTTAATCCATTACTGTTCTCTGATACATCTGTTACACCCGCTGACACCTAAAAGAAAGTATTAACAGTGATGAGCAGTTTTTGTTGTTGTTGTTGTTTCTTTTCTAAGTCTTCAAGTATAATTTTCTGTAATAATGGCAAGTTCCAAAGGAGCTATAGTATGAGTCAATGGGTAATGTTTGGCCTACATAGAGTTAGCTAAGGCATCCTACCCAGAGTTTGGATCACACCTTGTGAAGTAATTCTGCACTTACACTATTTAACATCTTCTTTTTCCTTCCTCTAGTGGATAAACAGAAATGAAGAAGTAGGAAAAAGGAGGCCTGAGAAAAAATTTAGCCTGGTCTACAATCTTACAGTCAATCCAGCTGCATTGAAAATATGTTTTCTAATGTAGGAAAATTCCACCAAATATTTAATTATGACCACAACTGAATTTTGAAATAATTGTGCTATAAAATAATTTAAATATTGACTCAAAGTGGAACCTGATTGTACAAAAAAAGTGTTTTATCATAAATCAACAATTAGAGACTGTAAATATAGATTTGAGACTACATACATATTACCAAGTAGTGAAAAAGTACATATACACTTCAGACTACATTTTGCAAATCAAGTCACATTGCTTGAATTCTATTTGGTTTAGTTTTCACTTTTCTATTGGTATATTATAGTTTTACATAATAATGGAATTCATTGTGATATATTTATACATGCAGAACTTGGTCTGCTCACAATTTGGTCTGCTCCATTCCTTCAAACCTATCTTCTTTACCTCTCTCCTCTCTCCTCTCTCCATATTCCCTTGCTCTAGTCTTCTGGGTCTCTTCTCTATTTTTATGATATCCCTTTCCTTTCCTTCATTCTGATTACCTTCCACAGTTTTTATACTATAAAATTATAAGACTTACTAAGAAATCTGTATGAAAACCAAAATATAAGCAAGGCCAACATAAGAATTTTTAAAATAATTGTTATAAGACCTTTGAGGTAAAAAGCCCTTATGAAATCTCTTTGCTCTTTCATGTATGATTATTAGCTCATACATGAAATGTCAAAAATAGAAACAAAAGATAAATACATATTCTATTACTCATTCAAAATCCTTTGTTCTTTAAGTTATAAAAGGATGAGAATGTGAAAACTTAAAAAGGTGGAAGACAGGTTATTTTTGGAGGAAAATATGTAGAAAATATCACAAATCAGACATGTAATGCTAGGTATCTGTGGTTTGGCAAATTTTCATTTGCTTCTCATCTGGAGCAGCAGTTGCTAGAAGGCAAATTACTAGCTGAAGGGAAATCCATTCTGAGAGTAAGCCATCTATCAATTAACTATAAAAGTTTTGAAAGGCTTTTCTCTGGCTTGGCCTTCTTCCAAAATATTTGAAGGGCATAGCACATTCCGAGTTAGCAGTTTTCTACAAGCAGATGGATATCAATCACAATGAGAAATGATAATGGGAAATGTACTATTCTTGTCAAGTTCAAAGACCAACAGATATTTTCAAATTAAGTGCATAGGTTTTGCAAAGAATGGCTGTTAAAAAAAAGAAGTAGTAGAAGAAAAAGAAAGTCAGCTTAATGTGATTGTACTAAAAGTGCAAACCTACCAACTATGAGAGCTATTTCATTTGTAAGTCATGAATGAATGAAGAAGTATGAAGTTTAAAAATGCACCATTCCAAATATGGATATATTAGAACTCTGCACTGAAGTGACTTGCATAGTTCATTTTTATTATCTCTAAAGTCAAGTGAAAGGATAAACACAAAATTGTCCTTGAATTAAATCAATTTTTCCTTATTTTTTAAAATCATTTATATGTATGTCTCACAGAGATAAAATATTCCATAGTAACTGATTAAAGAAAGGGCTGATGAACAATACATTCATGGGTGAAGGCAAGGGGCTAGAATGCAAAACAAGAAAGTATATAAGAGTTTTTTTTATTGGTTGTTCAAAACATTATAAAGCTCTTGACATATCATATTTCATACATTAGATTCAAGATGGTTATGAACTCCCAATTTTACCCCAAATACAGATTGCAGAATCACATAGGTTACACATCCACATTTTTACATAATGCCCCATTAGTGATTGTTGTATTCTGCTACCTTTCCTATCCTCTACTATCTGCCCTCCCCTCCCCTCCTATCTTCTCTCCCTACCCCATTTACTATAATTCATTTCTCTCCTTATTAATTTTCCCATTCCCCTCACAACCTCTTATATGTAATTTTGTATAACAATGAGGGTCTGCCTCCATTACCATGCAATTTCCTTTTCTTCTCCCTTTCCCTCCCACCTCATGTATCTGTTTAGTTTTTTTAATGTTCAAGACTCTATACTCAGCAGTTAGTTCTGAGCACACCTCTCTGGGAAGAATCTCTAATTGGTGCAGTGGTTTAACACTTGGATGATAGAACATAAGGAATTGGGCAGCCAAGAACCACTGAGAACTGAGAATGGCAGAATGTCAAACACATGGAAACCTCTGTTCAATGGATTTGCCATACTCCTTTTTCTACTCCTGGAATTTATTTTGACCAATAACTAATAAATTTAATCTTCACAAGATGCAGACATAAGTCACAATATCACAACTAGATTATTATGTTTAATGCTGTCAAATAACATGCAATACAACTGAATGGGTGGTATGTCGTATATTTTTCACTATGTACATATTGTATTTGATTATATTAAATCTTCTATTTTTAATGTTTTGTTAAAAAGCAAATGTCTTAATAATAATTTATTTTGACAGAGCCTTTGCTGATTATTAAAAATGGAAGACTGAATATAATGTCTCAGAAACTGTTTAAATGTCTGTAGGATGATATTATTTTAAATAGGTCCACTTACAAATTCTAGAAAGTATGAAATATTGTCAGTTTCAGATGAATTTTTGCTGTTAGAGATAATATTTAATGTAAATTATGATCAAAATGTAATTGAACATAACTTCAGCATTGAATATCTTCTCTCATTTACCCACTTTATGATTTTATCTCTTTCTCTCTCTCACCTGCTTTATCCCTCCCTCCTTTGGAGATAATTTGAAGGTCATAATATCTAATGTCCTTAATACTCTGTCTAGGATTCAAAAACAATTTATTAAAAAAAATAGAACATCCAAGGTTTTTTGTTTAATTTTGGTCTGCTGATCTGCTTCTTTCCCTTTTCCTTTTGCTCCTCTCTCCTATTTTTTTTTCCTTCTAAAAGGCTGCAGTTCACACTGAAATAGACTACACCATTTAAGTGAAGAGTAAATCACTCCACTCATGCCTCATCAGTTTTATTAATATTATTATTATAATTAATAATTATTATATATTATATTATTATTATATTATTATTATTATTATTATTATATTTTTATTATATATTATTATTATTTTTTTTGAAATTAGGTGAATTCAAAGATACTTTACTACTTAGCCATATCCTTGGTAGTGGAGCCAGATTTATGAATAGGTAGTTTATGTAGTTAGGTAAATTGGGTCTAATTTCCAGTAAAATCAATCAAAACTCCATATTGAGGATGGAGTCCAGGATAAGGGGAATTGAAAATGTCCCTAAGGCCCTAAGCCCACCCCAAGGAAATTTTAATGAAGCAGCTCACAACAAACATGGAGATGCTAATCCAAAAGCCCTTCCTGCCCAGATTACTCCTTCAGCCCACCTGTCCTCCATACTTTGGGTCTTCCCACCTACATTCCAACACTGCAAGATAACAGAACAAAGGACATCAATATGACAGGAATGCAGGATAGCTGAAGGAAGACCTTAGCTCTAAAAAAGGTAATAAGACCTTAAATTTTTTTTCAAAGTTTTTTAAAAAAATCTCTTTCATGGTTTCTACCACTTTGGTCCCCTTTGTCTTCTTGGGAGAAGTCTTTTCTACTGTCCTTTAATAAACCTTCTACTTTCTGCTCGAAACCTGCTTTGGAGAACTTATCTAGTGTTATACTTCAGCATTGGGGAAGCAAGGACTCTTCACCAATAAACACCCTAACAGGTTTAAATTTATTTTGAGTAGGGCCCTAGCTAAGTAGCTGAGATTATTTTTGTTAAGGTTTGATTTATGTAGAATGTGCTATTGCAGTAAAGCATACTGTTTATATATATATATATATATATGTATATATATATATATATATATACATATATATATATATATATGTAGTACATATATATGTAGTATATATATATATATATATATATATATATATATATATATATATATATATTCATATGGGGATCTTATTTATATTGTGATTCTTTATTATTGTAATATTATATTTTCACAATATATATGAATAGTAGGCTATGATAAGTTCTTTTTTTGCTCTTATAATTGAAAAGATTTTTGGCTAAAGTTACATATACCTTTGTAGATGAATTTTAAAAATTTATGCTTTGATTTCTTACTTCATTTAAAGTAAAGCTTGATGATTTTCTTATTATTGCATTATCGTTGTATTTAATTGTCGGGTTTATTTTGACATTATCATAAAACATGAAATATAATTTGCTCCCCTTCAGTATCCAGTAATTCCCCTTTCCCTATTCTCATGCTTTCTTCTATCATATATTTACTTATAGTTTTTTTTTAATTATTGCTTTATAGAATGCACATAAAAGTAGACTTCACTGTGATATATTTCTATTTGTATATAGCAGTTTTGGTGAGATATATTGTCAGTTAATTTGGGGGAAAATGATCACCTTTGTAATGATGAGTTATATTATTTACATGGGATGTATAATTCAGTCTTTTACGTGCTTTTTGTGACTTCTATTTTCTCATAAGTTCTACATATTTTGTTTCTAAAAATGTACACATGTGAAATACCACTTGCATAAGGCACCTATGTAAAATTTATACATAGTGTTTTATGCCCTTTTTTAAACTGGATATATTATGAAATGTGACTGGCCCCAGTGACAATTTTTCTTCTTCTTTTTTTAATTTTTAATGTTGGTTGTTCAAAACATTACATAGTTCTTGATATATCATATTTCACACTTTGATTCAAGTGGGATATAAACTCCCATTTTACCCCGTAAACAGATTGCAGAATCACATCAGTTACACATCCATTGATTTACATATTGCCATACTGTGACCATTTTTCCTACAGATTATTATTTATCTCTTCCAAGATCTATATTGTATTGAGCTATGCCCTTGGGCTTCAAGTGTTTGGGTAAGTACCATTGCATACTTACATGCTATCATGAACACATATGCTCTAATTTCAGTAAGTCTCTGTGATGGGGAGTATCATGTATATTCAATAGCAAAATAGTTTCCACAAATAGATACTAATTTAAACTCCTTTTGAGTTAATGATTATTAATTTGTTTTAAATGTTCATCAATATTACCTAATTTTTTCCATGATGGGTTTCTATTTTGTATTTCTAAAATTTCTAAAGATTTTGAATTTTTATAGTTAATAAACATATCTCATGTATAAATTTGAAGTTCAAACTTCTGTCTTTTATATATTTTTTGGCTTAAAAAATGAGAAAAGGATCCAAAAATGCAGTTAGATATTGATTTCAAAAAAAGAAAAAGGTTTAAATTTCTAAAATTGACTTTTTTCTTTACTCATCATTTATTATAGATTTCTTGTATGATTGTAAGGGTAGGTTATTTAAAGTGGATTCTAGGGCTTATCTTTGTTAATTATAACAGGAAAATGAAATAAGATATTTCTCCACACTATGGCTGCAGGAAAATGAATAAATTTCTTTAAAATCATATGGTAATAAAATTGTTAAATGACATACTTACTAAACATCCACTCCTTAAATTTTTTTTACTGTAATATTTTTTTTCTGTTAATCATAAATTCTATCATCTAGATTTGGGGATTTAATATAAAATCATATGGAATAAAATTAGGCCAATCCTAGAAGTATTCATACATAATTTGTTATTTACTTAATGACATGTTGTGGAGATAGCAACTAATGAACATATTTATTTTTAGACAGAGTTACTTTTTGGCTTTTCAGGTTCTAATAAGCCTTTTAGATTTATTTCCATACTGAGTCACTCAGGGCCACTGATGTTTGTTTTTTTATTTATTTTTTATTTTTTTATTTTGTAATCTCCAGGCATTTACCCTTCTAAGAAATCTGTCTTGGGAGCTCTGTTTCTGAAGAGTTTCTTAACATTAAAGAAAAAAATGTATATATGTTGCCCCTGAAATGTACTGTCAATGCACTCTCTTCAAAATGGAGAGAAAATAATATTTTTCCAGACTGACATCCCTGTGTTAGGAGCTAAAAATACACTGATGGTCTTTGAAGAAATTTCATACAGTTCTGTCTCTGGGTAGTTTTCTGTGGGCTGCTGAATTGCCACTTAGTATCCAGATACCCATGTGTTTTTATCTATACTATGGGAATAATTTCAGAGGGCACAGATGAATAATGCTCTTCATGGAGGCTATGAATACCTGTATGTTCTATAGTGCACAGCTGACAAAGCCCCTGGAATACACTGTGCACATTCTATTTGGTTAACCGTTATCTGCCACTCACATGAATTTCTTTCAAAAGTTTGTAACAATCTTTTCACTTTAGGCATCCATGTCATCCACATTCCCAAGTATAAAAGTTTGAATCTTTCTTTTCTGAATTCCAGGTTCCATTTCTCTTGTGGTTCAATGTGGTACATATAATTATGTTTTTTTCTTTCTTTTACACTGTTTTTCTAATAAAAATGTTCTCTGTTCCAAACCTATATTTCCCATGTCCAGCTATGTTTAGAAAATGACATAGATAATTGTATTTGATAATTAATAAAGGGGAATTGAGAATAATTCTTGCTCATGTTTCCCTTCCTTAGAAACTGAACCTTTTCAGAACTGTTCCTGAAAAGTGAGGATCATAATCAATCAGATATATTACAAAATGTTGATTGACTGTATATTCTCTTCTAAAAACTCTGTGTTCAAATCCTTG
Organism: Callospermophilus lateralis; assembly: GCF_048772815.1. Taxonomy (NCBI): domain Eukaryota; kingdom Metazoa; phylum Chordata; class Mammalia; order Rodentia; family Sciuridae; genus Callospermophilus; species Callospermophilus lateralis. The sequence goes on from NW_027514930.1 coordinate 799,349, forward strand.
GCCCATTTCTTGATTGGGTTATTAATATTATTATTATTACTATTATTATCATCATCATCATCACTATTATTATTATTTACTTAGTTTTTTGAGTTCTTTTTGTACCCTAGAGATTAGTGCTCTATCTGATATGTGAGGGGTAAAATATTCCTCCTAAAAGGTAGGCTCTGTCTTCACCTCACAGATTGTTTCTGTTGCTGAGAATAAACTTTTTAGTTTGATTCTATCCCATTTATTGATTATTTGTTTTAATTCTTATGCTATAGGTGTCTTATTAAAGAAATTGGGGCCTAATTCCACATGATGAAGATTAGAGCTTGTGTTTTATTCTATTAGACACAGAGTCTTGGGTTTAATTCCTAGGTTCTTGATACATTTGGAGTTGAGTTTTGTGCATGGTGAGAGATAGTGGTTTGTTGAAGAGGCTATCTTTTCTCCAGTGCATGTTTTGACACCTTTGTCTAATATATAATAATTATTTTGGGAGGGCTGGTCTCTGTGACCTCTATTCTATACCATTTGTCTGCAGTCTGGTTTTTTTTTTGTTTGTTTGTTTGTTTGTTTGTTTGCTTGTTTTTTTGCAAATGCAATGCTGTTTTTGTTACCATTGCTCTGTAGTATCACTGAAGGTCTGGTATAGTGATACCACCTGTTTTACTCTTTCTGCTGAGGATTACTTTATCTATTCTTGGTCTCTTATTTTTCCAGATAAATTTCATGTTTGCTTTTTCTATTTCTGTGAGGAATGCCATTAATATTTTGATCAGGTTGCGGTAAATCTGTATAGTGCTTTGGTAGCATTGTCATTTTGAAAATATTACTTCTGCCTACTCATGATCATGGTTGATCTTTCCATCTTCTAAGGTCTTTTTAAATTTTTTCTTTAGGGTTCTGTAGTGTTTCTTGTTTAGATCTATTACCTTTTTTATTAAGTTGCTTCCCAAGTATCTTATTTTTTTGAAGTTATTATAAATGGGGTTGTTATCTATCTTCATTTCTTTCTCAGAAGATTTTTCACTGATATACAGAAATGCCTTTGATTTATGGGTGCTGATGTTTTATCCTGCTACTTTGCTAAATTAATTTACTAGTTCTAGAAGTTTTCTGGTGGAGTTTTTTGAGTCTTCTAGGTATATAATCATATCTGGCATTTGCAGGTAACTGGATAGCATTGGAGAAGATAATGCTAAGTGATGTTAGCCAATTACAAAAAAAAAATAATGAGGCTGATTCATTATGGGGTAGGGAGGGGGAGCATGAGAGAAATAGATGGATTCTCAATAAAAAATAGGGGTGGAAGGAAAGGAAAAGGGGCAAGAATGGTGGAATGTGATAGAGACCATAATCAAAAGTACATGTACAAAGACACAAATTTGTATCACCATACTTTATATATATACCAGAGATGAAAAATTGTGTTCTATACATGAAATAAGAATTGTAATGCTTCTGTTGTCATTTCTTTAAAAACATGATAGAAATATAAAAAAATATTGTTCATAAATTATATACATTAAATATGTGCATGTTATATATAGAATATATACATATATATGCACATATATGTTTATATATAGATCTAGAGAAGGCAAGTCTCTTTCCTGAATTCTTAAAAATCAATTAATTTGTTAATTTGTTCTGCTCTATTAGCACACAATTTTATTTCTCTTGTTGTACAGAAAGTATAGTTAAAAAACCCATGAACCTCTAATTTGTGTACAACAAGATTTTCATCTCTTACACCATCTTACCTACCTCTATACCATCTCCCATCACCTCCCTCCTTGTTGTCTTATTCAAAGTTTCTTCATTTCTTCCATGCTAACTCCCACTTTCCTCATTGTGGATCACCATCCACTTAGCAGAGAAAAAATTAGGTCTTTGATTTAGGAGGATTGGCTTACTTACCTTAACATGATATTCTTTAACTCCATCCATTTACTTCCCAATTCCATAATTTTATTCTCTTTTAATGTTCAGTAACATTTCACTGTGTAAATAGACCATATTTTCCTTGTCCATTCATCTATTGAAGAGCATATAAATTGGTTCTATAGTTTACCTATTGTGAATTGTTTTGCTATGAGCATTGATGTGGATATGCCTCTGTATTATGCTGTTTTTAGCTCTTGTTGGTCTAAATTGAGGAGTGGGATAGCTGAGTAAATTTTGGTTTCTTTCCAAGTTTTCTAAGGAATCTCCTTATTCTTTTCCAGATTAGTTTCACCAATTGAGAGTCCTACCAACAGTGTAACAGTGGGCCTTTTTCGTCACATCCTCACCAATATATATTTTTCCTTGTAATTTCAATAATTTTCATTCTGATTGGAGTAAGATTAAATGTTGGAGTAGTTTTGATTTGCAATTCTTTAATTGCTAGAAATGTTGTTTTCAAAGCAAAACTCAAAGACAGTTTGTTATAATTAGTAACCCTAATATTACCACTACATGTATAACTACTTGGATTGTATGTTTCTTTGAGAATACCAGATTTCATGTAATTTTTAAAATATCAATTCAATCCATTATTTAAAATAGGAACCTGTTATACTTTTTATTCACCATATGGTCTATTCCTGCATCATCTCTATATACATGAACCCAGTGTACACCTATTTTTATCCCCAAACTCTAAAACGATAGGGTTTCAAAACATGCTCCCAGAAATTGTGGAAGAAATACGCATGTCACCTGCTCCATGTATTCCTTTCATCACATCATCTTCTGGACACAAAATGCAAAACTCAAACTTATCTAATTCTTCTCCCAAAGCCTCATTTTAATGAGAGAATGGATTACTAAAATCATCTATGTCTGCATTGCCTATTATTTTCAAATTTCAATCCTATGGTGAGTATACACTTGATTCTTTCAAGGATAGTGCATTCAACTACCCCCCTTTTGAAATTATCCCTGATCTTATCACTCATTTTGTACTGGAACTGATCTCCTAACATCCTTATTGATATCTATTTACCCAAGTGCCTTGTTGTGACTGACTCTTCATGTGTGTTGACATTCCCATTTACACTTTAATAGAAATTCATTGGATTGCTAAAAGGGCCTTTGGTCCCAATCCAAAACTCACTCTTCTTCCTTACCCTACACTGGAATCCTACCTACTCTCTCTATTTCACTGCAAGTTCTCTTTTACATTCAGTAGTACCAGGTACAAGATCTTAGGCCATTATCTATGGATTTAGAGGATTCATCTCTGCAGAACATAATTCAAAACTATGTATCCAAATCAAGGGCCCAACAAACTTGTGTGCTTCAGATCGTACCTAGTTTTGTATTTTGATACTTACATTTCACCTTACATTCGTATAAATATCCCAGTTGTCAAATACCCGTATTCATCTAGCAGAATGACTCCTAACCCAAATCGAACATGATATGACCCTTAACCATACTCTGTTCCCTCAATTGATTTTCACATAACAGCAGGTCCTGAGTTTATCTTGCCATACAGGTATGTAGGGAATCCTACAGCTGCTGAGAAGCTCAAAGGTAGATGCAGAAATGATCCCTGGAGCAAATGTAGGAAGCTAGGTAGGACCTGTGAGGTCTAAAGTCATCTTCCATGGCCAAGAACCCAGTCAGGATGAAGGGATGAGGCTGAATTAGTCTCTCTCTTCTCAGTGCAGTGAAGATGGACACAATCAGGTGTGTGGATTGCTGATCCCGGGCTCCTAGGGTATATAGACTTTATGTCTTGTGAAAATGTCACAGGAATGTGGGGCAGCCTCCATCTCATGGGACCCTTGGAAACAACTGTTAAAACAAAGTGGTTGCCAAGGCAGTGACCTCATTCACTTCCCTGAAGGAAGTGACCTCACCTCACTTCCTTGGTGATGGAACTCTCTGAACTTGGGATCCAGGAGGCGAGGCATCCAGAGGCAGTTCCACTCCCAGTGGGCTCACTTGATTGTCTAGATCAAGGCCAGAGTCATTCTTTGTTGGTACCTAGTGATGTGTGGATAGCCAAATGCCTGGAATGGTCTCAACAGGGGCCTTTCCTGAGAAAGAAGTGTTGACTCATTGCTGGCTCCTGACAACTACACAAAGATGACCAAGGAGACCAGAGCTAAGACAGGACAGGTCACTACTGAGGAACATATTTTCACCCACCAGTCAGAGGACAGAGTGGATAGGTGCAGACCAAATACAGGGGTGGTTTGTGTGTCTCAGTGGGTGTGTGTTTTAATTTGTGGTTTTGTCTCATGTTCTGAGAAAATGAAGGAAAAAAGTTTTGTTTTTTTTGATTGTTTTTTTTTTGAAATGGACTGTTAACTAGTGAGCCTTTTTATGTCAGTGGATCCCACTCGGTTTGTGGTAAAAGAGAGTAGAGAAAAGTATGCAGCCGTGAATGTGTCCTGTCTAGTGGAAATCTTTGCAGGACTCCTCATGGCCAATTTATGAATGGACTGCTGCTTGCCTTGCAGATGGGCAACACCTACCAAGATCCTAAGTTCCTGTATTCTTCCTGAATTTTGGCCACTCTCTGAAGGGGTTCGTGGATTTGTGTCCAAGATATGCACCACATTCAAGCTCTGTGACATGGCCATGGACTGGATTGCTGAAGGGCATGCCAAGCATCTTAGAAAACTCAAAAATTAGCATGACTGGTAAGGATCTCTCTGGAGAATTCCTGCTTGGATAGATAGCAACCCAAGTTGCATGATTAGGAGCTGTCAGTGCCACAGTGTTCAATTAAAGAAAAGTTTTTCTCCAGGCTTCTTTCTTCCCTATTGTTCTGTTCCCCTGAATGTCAGGGAGGTGTTTGCCTTAGGGCACTCCTTTGGGACTCCTCAAGAAAACAGTTTCAAATGGAAACGAAGAGGCTTAATCTGTGCCTTTGAAGTAAAGTGCTTTGTAAAAGCTGTGTCTGAATCAGACTCTTGGCCCTGTGTGTGGCTGTGAATTACATTCTCAGCACCCCAGGAAACTCAAGAAAAATCACATGTGTCCATCCCACACTAAAAGGATGAAAAAGAAGTGTACTATTGGATGAAGTCTATTGCCTTCCTCTGGTCAGGCTCCTGACCCCTATGAAGTCAGAACAGGGATCCTCTGGGTCAAATGAGTTGTTGCAAGCCCTCCAGTAACTAGCACACAGGTGTTTGGGGTTTTTCATGAGTCCAGTACACATAAAGAATCTACCCCTGGCAGGCAGGAGGCGTCTAATTTGAGAAGCAGAGCAGTATTAACTACAGGCCCATTATATCTATCCTGTTTCTCAGGAACGGTGTCTTGGCCACCATGACATTTGGCATATGATGGGTATGAGAGCTTACTTTGCACACCATCTAAGACTGCTCACCGTATAGAAATCCACAGCCAGAATGTTATGATGAGTGTCTGTATGGAAGAAGATGAGAGCCATGTGGGAGTGTTTTTGTTAGAATAGTGGTCTTTTGTGTGGTGGTTGGAAAAGATTACTGGGTCCACCTCAGCTTGAACTCTGGTGTGATGCCATTAGAGACTGAGTTCTGGAACTGATCTCAAAGAACTATTGCCATGAATTGTGTTTGGATTTTAGAAGGCCAGGCATTAGAGGAGCCTTTGGAAAGGAGATCTTTGCTGAGGGTGGCTTTCTCCACAGCACTGGGAATCTCAGCCAGGATTTCACATGATTTTGCTGTGAAAGCCTTCTCAGCTACAGTTGAGAGCCAAAACTCACAGGAACCTCATATTTTAGACCCCAATGGGCCTGGATTCCTGTGACCTTTCGCCACTCCTTGGGAACCTTGCCTGCATGCGATCTTGAGAGGTTTTACTGAAAGGAGATTCCTCAACACTTAATGGCTCCTGAATGAATCAAAACCCACAGTGTCCACTTCTTCATTCTTGAAATATGGCTAGGCCAATACCATGAAGTTTTTGAGAATCCCATGACCAGAAATCCCTGGAGAACCTTTAGATCTCCTGTTGCTCATCATGACTGAAGCAGTGAGTGCCATTTTTGACTGAGTGGAATTCATGACCATGGTGAAGAGCAGAGATGCCAGTGAGTAGGAGCCAGCAGGGAACTGGGCCTGGAGCAATGGAGTGCAGGTGTGTGATCCAACATCTGTGGTGGGCCCCTGTGGTTCTGTCATTGGCTTCCAAATGACATGTGACTGACAATGTGTAGCCAGGAGACCCGAAAATATAAAGGCATGTTTTTGTGGGGAGAGGATTTGGTGTGATGCTCAGAAACAAGTTGCTACCCTCAAGTGGGTATGATATATGGGGTATCAGCCCAGTTTGTGTTTTTGACTTCAGACCCTGACTCACCCCACGTGACAGAGCTTTCTCCAGCACTGTGTACTGGTTGACCTTTTTGTATTTCAAAAACAAACACCAATTTTTCAGGGAAGCTGAAAGAAATGCCATTAAAACTGGGCAGTGAGCCAAAGGCTTCACAATCCACTCAGGGAGACATTCATACTCCAAAGGCCACAGTTACCTGCATAGAGAGGATTCAGGACTGCTGCCTCCTATTCCTATTTGAAAATATGAACCCATGTCCTCCTGTTCACATGGACTCAGACCAAGCTTTCATGATCTCACTACAAAGGAAGCTAAAACACAAAGCTATATTTCTAGTGGACGAATGTCAGAGGCAGATAGTCAAGAAGTCATTAGGCCAGCAAAGTTCCATGTTTGTGGAATGTTTACCCTGTCCTCTACTTTTGGGATCTCTTCTGCCACACCCAAGTTTATGAGCTCCTCAGAATTTCCAATTTCAGATATGTATTCACAGGTTTTTTTCCTCTTCTCCTCTCATTGTGTCTTCTTTGGGGTGATAGTAATGTGCAGGCATTGTGGTGGATGATAGTGGAAGATTTTTATGTGCCACGTGTTCCCATATGTATTAGACTCATTTTCCGTTTTTCCATTTGAAATATTGAATCTCTGACACTAACCCATAACCTTCTAGGCTCTGACTACTTATCCTAACATCGATAAAAATAATCCTAAAGGAATAGAAGTAGAGGCATTTGATAGGACACATGGTGTATACTTGGACTTGCCTTTGCTTCATCAAAGATACATATTATAAAACCTGTGACACATTTTTCTCATTTTACTTCTCCATGAATCTTCAAAATTAACAAATATGTAACTTCCTGACTCCCTGTCTCTGTCACCTTGGTCACAATGTATGTTTTTATATACATATATATATATAATTCTACTGCCATCACAGGTATATTCTTGAGAGTACTCTCACTTTGGTAACTACGAATTTCATGAAGAGATCACTGCCCCCGAATACACTGAGGTAACTGAAAAGTCAAGCTGTGGTGAGCTTTATACTTCAAAAAATTTAGATATGAAACAATGTAGAGGGAAATGAATATTTTGGGTACATATGTGAAGGATATATATCCCCTTATGAATTTCGATTGGCGTACATACTATTTCATTTTAATGTATTAAATATATATATATATATATATATATATATATATATATATATAGTATGAATTTGCAAACATGAACTATTTGTGTCATATACTTATACTACCTTGATTCTTTCATGTCCATCTGTGTGGATTTATAATCAACTTTTCAGGAGATATTTTTCCGGAATATTCATTTTCTTGACATACATATTCATTTTGGAATACTCAAGATGAACTTCAGTGAATATTGAGTGCTAACCCTAATATTTCTACAGTAAGTGACCCAGTTTAACATCAATGAAAGTATATTCATATGGGACATGATGTGTATTTTGAATTAAATTTTTATTCAAAATTGTTGTATTCTTATTTCTTCAGTATATATACATCATAGGATGTATCATTTCATCCACAATTTACAAATTGATATGCATATGATTCACTTTCATTCACTCCCTGTATCAGATCCCATGTATTTCTCCATGTTGCTTTACTTGCTTTTTCATGAGATTTCTTTTATTTCACATAACTTTTGAATTCCTTCATCATTTTCGAAGCAAAACTCAAAGACAGTTTGTTATAATTAGTAACCCTAATATTACCACTACATGTATAACTACTTGGATTGTATGTTTCTTTGAGAATACCAGATTTCATGTAATTTTTAAAATATCAATTCAATCCATTATTTAAAATAGGAACCTGTTATACTTTTTATTCACCATATGGTCTATTCCTGCATCATCTCTATATACATGAACCCAGTGTACACCTATTTTTATCCCCAAACTCTAAAACGATAGGGTTTCAAAACATGCTCCCAGAAATTGTGGAAGAAATACGCATGTCACCTGCTCCATGTATTCCTTTCATCACATCATCTTCTGGACACAAAATGCAAAACTCAAACTTATCTAATTCTTCTCCCAAAGCCTCATTTTAATGAGAGAATGGATTACTAAAATCATCTATGTCTGCATTGCCTATTATTTTCAAATTTCAATCCTATGGTGAGTATACACTTGATTCTTTCAAGGATAGTGCATTCAACTACCCCCCTTTTGAAATTATCCCTGATCTTATCACTCATTTTGTACTGGAACTGATCTCCTAACATCCTTATTGATATCTATTTACCCAAGTGCCTTGTTGTGACTGACTCTTCATGTGTGTTGACATTCCCATTTACACTTTAATAGAAATTCATTGGATTGCTAAAAGGGCCTTTGGTCCCAATCCAAAACTCACTCTTCTTCCTTACCCTACACTGGAATCCTACCTACTCTCTCTATTTCACTGCAAGTTCTCTTTTACATTCAGTAGTACCAGGTACAAGATCTTAGGCCATTATCTATGGATTTAGAGGATTCATCTCTGCAGAACATAATTCAAAACTATGTATCCAAATCAAGGGCCCAACAAACTTGTGTGCTTCAGATCGTACCTAGTTTTGTATTTTGATACTTACATTTCACCTTACATTCGTATAAATATCCCAGTTGTCAAATACCCGTATTCATCTAGCAGAATGACTCCTAACCCAAATCGAACATGATATGACCCTTAACCATACTCTGTTCCCTCAATTGATTTTCACATAACAGCAGGTCCTGAGTTTATCTTGCCATACAGGTATGTAGGGAATCCTACAGCTGCTGAGAAGCTCAAAGGTAGATGCAGAAATGATCCCTGGAGCAAATGTAGGAAGCTAGGTAGGACCTGTGAGGTCTAAAGTCATCTTCCATGGCCAAGAACCCAGTCAGGATGAAGGGATGAGGCTGAATTAGTCTCTCTCTTCTCAGTGCAGTGAAGATGGACACAATCAGGTGTGTGGATTGCTGATCCCGGGCTCCTAGGGTATATAGACTTTATGTCTTGTGAAAATGTCACAGGAATGTGGGGCAGCCTCCATCTCATGGGACCCTTGGAAACAACTGTTAAAACAAAGTGGTTGCCAAGGCAGTGACCTCATTCACTTCCCTGAAGGAAGTGACCTCACCTCACTTCCTTGGTGATGGAACTCTCTGAACTTGGGATCCAGGAGGCGAGGCATCCAGAGGCAGTTCCACTCCCAGTGGGCTCACTTGATTGTCTAGATCAAGGCCAGAGTCATTCTTTGTTGGTACCTAGTGATGTGTGGATAGCCAAATGCCTGGAATGGTCTCAACAGGGGCCTTTCCTGAGAAAGAAGTGTTGACTCATTGCTGGCTCCTGACAACTACACAAAGATGACCAAGGAGACCAGAGCTAAGACAGGACAGGTCACTACTGAGGAACATATTTTCACCCACCAGTCAGAGGACAGAGTGGATAGGTGCAGACCAAATACAGGGGTGGTTTGTGTGTCTCAGTGGGTGTGTGTTTTAATTTGTGGTTTTGTCTCATGTTCTGAGAAAATGAAGGAAAAAAGTTTTGTTTTTTTTGATTGTTTTTTTTTTGAAATGGACTGTTAACTAGTGAGCCTTTTTATGTCAGTGGATCCCACTCGGTTTGTGGTAAAAGAGAGTAGAGAAAAGTATGCAGCCGTGAATGTGTCCTGTCTAGTGGAAATCTTTGCAGGACTCCTCATGGCCAATTTATGAATGGACTGCTGCTTGCCTTGCAGATGGGCAACACCTACCAAGATCCTAAGTTCCTGTATTCTTCCTGAATTTTGGCCACTCTCTGAAGGGGTTCGTGGATTTGTGTCCAAGATATGCACCACATTCAAGCTCTGTGACATGGCCATGGACTGGATTGCTGAAGGGCATGCCAAGCATCTTAGAAAACTCAAAAATTAGCATGACTGGTAAGGATCTCTCTGGAGAATTCCTGCTTGGATAGATAGCAACCCAAGTTGCATGATTAGGAGCTGTCAGTGCCACAGTGTTCAATTAAAGAAAAGTTTTTCTCCAGGCTTCTTTCTTCCCTATTGTTCTGTTCCCCTGAATGTCAGGGAGGTGTTTGCCTTAGGGCACTCCTTTGGGACTCCTCAAGAAAACAGTTTCAAATGGAAACGAAGAGGCTTAATCTGTGCCTTTGAAGTAAAGTGCTTTGTAAAAGCTGTGTCTGAATCAGACTCTTGGCCCTGTGTGTGGCTGTGAATTACATTCTCAGCACCCCAGGAAACTCAAGAAAAATCACATGTGTCCATCCCACACTAAAAGGATGAAAAAGAAGTGTACTATTGGATGAAGTCTATTGCCTTCCTCTGGTCAGGCTCCTGACCCCTATGAAGTCAGAACAGGGATCCTCTGGGTCAAATGAGTTGTTGCAAGCCCTCCAGTAACTAGCACACAGGTGTTTGGGGTTTTTCATGAGTCCAGTACACATAAAGAATCTACCCCTGGCAGGCAGGAGGCGTCTAATTTGAGAAGCAGAGCAGTATTAACTACAGGCCCATTATATCTATCCTGTTTCTCAGGAACGGTGTCTTGGCCACCATGACATTTGGCATATGATGGGTATGAGAGCTTACTTTGCACACCATCTAAGACTGCTCACCGTATAGAAATCCACAGCCAGAATGTTATGATGAGTGTCTGTATGGAAGAAGATGAGAGCCATGTGGGAGTGTTTTTGTTAGAATAGTGGTCTTTTGTGTGGTGGTTGGAAAAGATTACTGGGTCCACCTCAGCTTGAACTCTGGTGTGATGCCATTAGAGACTGAGTTCTGGAACTGATCTCAAAGAACTATTGCCATGAATTGTGTTTGGATTTTAGAAGGCCAGGCATTAGAGGAGCCTTTGGAAAGGAGATCTTTGCTGAGGGTGGCTTTCTCCACAGCACTGGGAATCTCAGCCAGGATTTCACATGATTTTGCTGTGAAAGCCTTCTCAGCTACAGTTGAGAGCCAAAACTCACAGGAACCTCATATTTTAGACCCCAATGGGCCTGGATTCCTGTGACCTTTCGCCACTCCTTGGGAACCTTGCCTGCATGCGATCTTGAGAGGTTTTACTGAAAGGAGATTCCTCAACACTTAATGGCTCCTGAATGAATCAAAACCCACAGTGTCCACTTCTTCATTCTTGAAATATGGCTAGGCCAATACCATGAAGTTTTTGAGAATCCCATGACCAGAAATCCCTGGAGAACCTTTAGATCTCCTGTTGCTCATCATGACTGAAGCAGTGAGTGCCATTTTTGACTGAGTGGAATTCATGACCATGGTGAAGAGCAGAGATGCCAGTGAGTAGGAGCCAGCAGGGAACTGGGCCTGGAGCAATGGAGTGCAGGTGTGTGATCCAACATCTGTGGTGGGCCCCTGTGGTTCTGTCATTGGCTTCCAAATGACATGTGACTGACAATGTGTAGCCAGGAGACCCGAAAATATAAAGGCATGTTTTTGTGGGGAGAGGATTTGGTGTGATGCTCAGAAACAAGTTGCTACCCTCAAGTGGGTATGATATATGGGGTATCAGCCCAGTTTGTGTTTTTGACTTCAGACCCTGACTCACCCCACGTGACAGAGCTTTCTCCAGCACTGTGTACTGGTTGACCTTTTTGTATTTCAAAAACAAACACCAATTTTTCAGGGAAGCTGAAAGAAATGCCATTAAAACTGGGCAGTGAGCCAAAGGCTTCACAATCCACTCAGGGAGACATTCATACTCCAAAGGCCACAGTTACCTGCATAGAGAGGATTCAGGACTGCTGCCTCCTATTCCTATTTGAAAATATGAACCCATGTCCTCCTGTTCACATGGACTCAGACCAAGCTTTCATGATCTCACTACAAAGGAAGCTAAAACACAAAGCTATATTTCTAGTGGACGAATGTCAGAGGCAGATAGTCAAGAAGTCATTAGGCCAGCAAAGTTCCATGTTTGTGGAATGTTTACCCTGTCCTCTACTTTTGGGATCTCTTCTGCCACACCCAAGTTTATGAGCTCCTCAGAATTTCCAATTTCAGATATGTATTCACAGGTTTTTTTCCTCTTCTCCTCTCATTGTGTCTTCTTTGGGGTGATAGTAATGTGCAGGCATTGTGGTGGATGATAGTGGAAGATTTTTATGTGCCACGTGTTCCCATATGTATTAGACTCATTTTCCGTTTTTCCATTTGAAATATTGAATCTCTGACACTAACCCATAACCTTCTAGGCTCTGACTACTTATCCTAACATTGATAAAAATAATCCTAAAGGAATAGAAGTAGAGGCATTTGATAGGACACATGGTGTATACTTGGACTTGCCTTTGCTTCATCAAAGATACATATTATAAAACCTGTGACACATTTTTCTCATTTTACTTCTCCATGAATCTTCAAAATTAACAAATATGTAACTTCCTGACTCCCTGTCTCTGTCACCTTGGTCACAATGTATGTTTTTATATACATATATATATATAATTCTACTGCCATCACAGGTATATTCTTGAGAGTACTCTCACTTTGGTAACTACGAATTTCATGAAGAGATCACTGCCCCCGAATACACTGAGGTAACTGAAAAGTCAAGCTGTGGTGAGCTTTATACTTCAAAAAATTTAGATATGAAACAATGTAGAGGGAAATGAATATTTTGGGTACATATGTGAAGGATATATATCCCCTTATGAATTTCGATTGGCGTACATACTATTTCATTTTAATGTATTAAATATATATATATATATATATATATATATATATATATATATATAGTATGAATTTGCAAACATGAACTATTTGTGTCATATACTTATACTACCTTGATTCTTTCATGTCCATCTGTGTGGATTTATAATCAACTTTTCAGGAGATATTTTTCCGGAATATTCATTTTCTTGACATACATATTCATTTTGGAATACTCAAGATGAACTTCAGTGAATATTGAGTGCTAACCCTAATATTTCTACAGTAAGTGACCCAGTTTAACATCAATGAAAGTATATTCATATGGGACATGATGTGTATTTTGAATTAAATTTTTATTCAAAATTGTTGTATTCTTATTTCTTCAGTATATATACATCATAGGATGTATCATTTCATCCACAATTTACAAATTGATATGCATATGATTCACTTTCATTCACTCCCTGTATCAGATCCCATGTATTTCTCCATGTTGCTTTACTTGCTTTTTCATGAGATTTCTTTTATTTCACATAACTTTTGAATTCCTTCATCATTTTCGAAGCAAAACTCAAACACAGTTTGTTATAATTAGTAACCCTAATATTACCACTACATGTATAACTACTTGGATTGAATGTTTGTATGTGAATACTAGATTTTATGTATTTTTTAAAATATCAATTGAATATTATTAAAATATATTACATTATTTAAAATAGTAACCTGTTATATTTTTTATTCACCATATGGTCTATTTATTCATCATATCTATATACATAAACCCAGGGTACACCTATTTTTATCCCCAAACTCTAAATGATAGTGTTTCAAAACATGCTCCCAGAAATGGTGGAAGAAATATGCATGTCACCTGCTGCATATATTCCTTTCATCACCTCATGTTCTGGACACAAAATGCAAAACTCACATTTTTCTAATTCTTCTCCCAAAGCCTCATTTTAAAGAGAGCATGATTACTAAAATCATCTATGTCTGCATTGCCTATTGTTTTCAAATTTCACTCTTATGGTGAGTATACACTTGATTCTTTCAAGGATAGTGCATTCAACTACCCCCCTGTTAAATTATCCCTGATCTTATCACTCATTTTGTACTTTGCCTGATCTCCTAACATCTTTATTGATATCTATTTCCCCAAGTGCCTTGTTGTGACTGACTCTTCATGTGTGCTGACATTCTCTTTTACACTTCTTCTCTGCATGGTCAGACAGATTTACAGGGAATTGTTGGGCGGTGTGCTAGGTAGGACTTTTGGGTGCAGGTAGACGTGGGGCAGCTGTTTTCCTGTGGACAGTGGCTGCTTCAACCCCAAAAGCAGCTGGTTGTTCCCCACCAGAGCTGTCCAGAGTTATGACCTTTTAATTTTATTATCAGGATCATGAGGCTTCTAGCTGGGATCACACCTCCCTAAGAGGTTGTAAGGAATTTCTGTGAATAGAAATCCACATAGTGGTGAAAAGATCTCAGACCAGCAATCCCTTGGGAGGTGGAAGTTAAAGGTTAGTTTCACTCAGTTGGCAGAAAAGTTTTGAGGGAAAAGTTCATTTTCATAACGTTTCTTTTGGCTGGAGATAGGATAAATGGGGCAAAGATGAATGTGCTTTTGTACATTGGGCTAATTGGGTTAGATTGATGAACGTGGTCACATATCCAGGGCACAATATGAGCTACTTTTGTATGTACAGATTCTTTTACTTCCCACTATAATCTCAGAGGGTAGACATCATCACTCCCCAGTTCTTACAGATGAGGAACTGAGATGTGGAGAGATTGAGGAGCCGCCCAGATCACCCAGATGGTAAATGGCAGAGCTAAGATTTGAACTGCAGTCTTGTGACACAGTCTCTGGTTGTGACCAGTATACTGCATTACCTGGACATGCAGGGAGGGTCTAGATAGTATGGCTGGATATGTTCCTGATCTCTATGGCATTCTGTGAAGCAGTGTCCCATTGGGTGTAAGTCATCAATTGCATTTCATCACTTCCAGTAGCCTCCTGGAGGGAAGGGTTCAATTCTGTGTCCTGGCACCCTGCTTGATGCCTGCCATTTAGGACCTGTATCCATTTGCAGATCTCCATGTCAGCAACCTGGTTCAGAGTGGAACATGAAGGCAGAGGGCTTCAAGTGGTCTCCATGACTCTTGCCAGCTCTTATCAGGATGAACAGAGGTAATGTCTTGGATCATTGTTTAGGGTTCACTGATATCAAAGCTAAAAGATGATCTTAAAAAAGAAAAGCACTCATTTCTGATGTGTTTGGTTGCTCTCCCTCTTTATCATTAATGTTTTCCTTTTTCTGGAACCATGTACAGGCAGCCAACCTCCCCTGCTCCTCTGTAAAAGTTAAGCCAGCAAGGTGTTTGGTTATCATTGCCAAATAAATTAATTGAGAACTACTATTATCATCTTAAAGCTTAATTCTTTCCCTTTGTACTTTCTGGATGCTTATAGGATGTTGATTCCTCTCCAATCTGCTGGGCTTCTGCAGGAGTTCCAGATTTTTCTCCCCACTGTGAGAGTTTTGTGCATTGAGTGTAAAGCTTCAGTTATCAAGTGCTTAGTTTAGGTGTGGTTTGTCCACCCAGGGTTCCTGTGTTGGAAGCTTGCTCCTGAGTGTGGTGATATGGGGGATGGTGAAACCTTGAAGAGATGGAGCTAGTGGTAGGTCACTGAGGACACTGCCCTCAGAAAGGGAGACCTGAAGATGCTGCCCTTAGAAGAGACTCTGGTTAGTTCTTGCATCTTGAGAGTCATTATGAAAGAGTAAGACTTCTCCACAGTCTCTGGCTTCCTAGCTCATCATGTGATCTCTCCTTTTTGCTTGTATTCCTGCAACAATGCGATCTGCCATGATGTTATATAGCCAAAGAAGGAACCCTCATCAGAGGCTGAATTAATAAGAATATCTAATTTTTATTTTTTCAGCTTCCCAAACTGTAATATATAAACCTCTTTTCTTTATAAAGTACATAGCCCACAACCTCAAATATACGGGTCACTGGCGGAACTCAGAAACACCATGGAGGAACCCAGCAACACCACCAGGGTAGTGCCAAGGACACATTATCCATCAGATCTCTCATCAGACGAACCAGAGGGAGCACAGGGTTGGACATCTGCACCTTCACCAGCACAGTACTAACACCAGAGATGCGAGTTCAAATCATTCTCACAGGAGTAAAAGGACCTCTTCCCCAAGGAACAGTAGGCTTATTTTGGGGACACAGTTCTTCTACTACAAAAGGACTTATGATAAGTCCTGGGGTAATTGATCCCGATTATGAAGGTGAAATAAAAATTATAGCTAGTTCTCCAAAGGGTATATCAGTAATTTCACCAGGAGACAGAATAGCACAGTTATTAATAATACCCAGCCTACATGATAAATTTTCCAGTAGTACAATAGAAAGAGGTTCCAGGGGATTAGGCTCCACAGTTGTAGATTGGTCTCTGCTGTCTTTAAATTTAGATTCTCGCCCAATGCTAAAACTAAATATTCAAGGATATGAATTTAATGGGCTACTGGTCACATGCAGACCTTAGCATCATATCTCATCAAGAATGGTCAAAACATTGACCATTACAACAAGCCAGTCAAACACTTTGAGGCCTAGGAGTGGCAACTAATCCCCATAGAAACACAATGGTGTTAGATTGGAAGGATCCTGAAGGATGTGAAGGAACTATACAGCCATATTTATTGGATCATCTTCCTATAAATTTATGGGGACGAGATATCCTAGATCAATTAGGTTTGCAATTAACAAATAATAGCAATCCAAATGCGCCCACTATTAGGGCTAGACAAGATTTTAGGAAAGAAAAAAGATTAGGAGAACAAGAACAAGGTATAGCAGCACCAATTCAAATATATCAAGAAATAAATAGACATGGATTGGGTTTTCAGAAGGGGTCACTGAGACAATAAAAATTACTTGGAAATCAGAAAGACCAGTATAGGTTTCTCAGTGGCCCCTGAGTAAAGAAAAGATACAAGCAGCCCATGACCTGGTCAAACAACAATTAACGAAGGGACATATACAACCTTCCATATCTCCCTATAATACTCCTATTTTTGTCATTAAAAAGAAATCTGGTAAATGGAGATTATTGCAAGATTTAAGAGCCATTAATAATGAGATGCTTATTATGGGACCTGCTCAATCAGGGATTCCCCAATAGTCTGCTTTGCCAAAAACCTAGTATGTTTTAGCTATAGATATTAAAGATTGTTTTTTTTTCAATTCCAATTCATCCTGAGGATAGTCCACATTTTGCATTTACTATCCCTGCACTAAATCATGAAGTTCCTATTTGAGATATGAATGGAAAGTACTCCCTCAAGGGATGGCTAACAGCCTAACTATGTGTCAAATTTTTGTTAACAAAGCAATCCAGCCACTTAGAAATATTTCACTATATGGATGATTTATTATTAGCACATAAACTTAGAAACACGTTGCTAGAATATTATGCCACACTTACAAATTTAGTAAAAAATTATAATCTAGAGATAGCAATAGATAAAGTACAATTAAATTTTCCAATTAATTATTTAGGAGTTCTATTATCTTCAACCATGGTGCATTCACCAAAAATTCAAATACAAGTAGATCAACTCAAATCACTGAATGACTTTCAAAAATTATTAGAAGACATAAATTGAATAAGACCTTATCTAGGCATACCAACAGGAGAGTTGCCTGTGTGTGATGGCCTGGGATTCTGCAGCTACTACTTAATCCAATAGCCACAGTGTGACCCATTTGTCCAATAAAACATTTTCCACAGCGGCAGGGAACATAAAGTTACTGCTGTGGGTAGTAGAATATGGTCTTTTGTTAGCCGGAGGTGACTGGAGATTTTGGATGAAGTTAGAATATTATTTTTGTTTTTGTGGGTGCTTTTGAAGATGGTATTGATCCACCTTCTGAATGTCTTGACATGGGGTGCAATTGCTCTTCTCTCATGCCTTGTTTTCCTTTCCTTGTTAGTGACTTCACTCTTGGTCACGACAGAGGATTTAATAAAATAGTTGGCTGTGTATCCACTCTCTGCAAGGGTCATATAAAGGATATGGATTGTCTATAGGCATAAAGGGGATTCAGCGATAGCACTGGCTTGATATATTAACCTTAGATTCTACCTTTGTAGTTTGAAATTCAACTTAAAAAAATAGTTGGTTAAACAAATCCAAGTCACATTTTTCATTAAATGCTGCAAATAACAACACATGATTTGCAGAAAGCATGAAAGAAATGGATTTAAAAACCTTTTTTTAGCATGAGAATATTGGTTAGAATAGATACTTTGAGAAGTGACACTTTTATCATCAGGGTGTCCAGTTGGGATTCAGGTTCTTTTTGTCCTGAACAAAGAATTGAGCAAGACCCAAAGAAGTAACAGACAAGGTACAAATTAAATAAAGTTGAAGTTAGAAGTAGCATTTCATAAAGTAGAGTGCAGCGGACCAAGCAAGAGAGGCTCAAGACCCCAGTGTCTGGGAATTATCTTATATACTGAGCTGTGAAGCCTTTTCTTCCCTATGTGGACTGGATTGAGGACTGTATCCCATTTGCTCTCATTGGTTACCTCATGATACCTGAATAGAATATTGTCCAATATTCCCTTATTGGTTACTTTAGAATGCAGCTCACTTTACCCCCATTGGCCATTTTAAAGTATAGAAACTATGGCAGGAGTTGTCATGGTGATAGCCCTCAATGGTGGGAGTTGTCATGGGAATGGGACTAATCTTAACAGGGACATGATGACTTGTTTGCCTGTCTTGTCCTCCAGTGGCATCTTCTTACACCCTGCCTCCACCAGCTTGGCATTTCTGAACTCTTACCTAACACCATCATTTCTTACATTCTTCTCAACCTCTTTTTATCATACTCACTGTTTATAATGCATTCCAGGCACTCAGGATAAAACAATGGTGCTGGATTTGAGCAGGAGTAGGGATAGGCTTGACCCTTGCTTAAATAAGAAATAAGATCACCAAAAATCTAATTTAGAGTGTTGTAAGGAAGTTCAAACAATTAACCTATTCAAGGAGGTAAGAGAATCTATGTGCAAGAAAAAATGTTTAAAATAGGAGATATGCAGGAGGTAGGAGAAGTTAAGATAGCTTATTGCACTAAGTTTTATAAGTTTCTCACTGTCTCCCTCACACCTTCTTCTTTTTTTATTCCCCAATAGAAATGACTATATAAAATACAGCTACAAAATTCCAGTGTGCATTTGATATATTAGGAAACTGTGAATCTTGCTTTCCAAAGATCCACAGTCATTTTAAAATCATGGTTGTAGTAGGTTGGGGGGAAAAAAAGATAGCAAGATAGCACTCAGAGATCTAGCTTAGTCTCCCCATGGAGTGAGTGACCGTTGTATATCATGATTCTTCAGTGTAAATGGAGATAATGCCCAACTAATAGGTTGATTGTGCAAACTCATGGAGAAAGTGTGTATACAAAATCCTCATAAAATACCTGTTCATAATGTACAATTATTAGAACTTCTACTCCTCCACCCACTCTCTATGTAACCCTGTTTGAAGACTCACATTTGTATGACCATGTTCTTATGTATTCTGTTCTCAAAAGCCAGTGCCTTATAGGCCACCCTGCAGAAGAATGCTATTGAATGCTTCATCTTTTCCATCATAAAATTTATTTTCTTAAATCATAATCTTTCTACACTGAAGTTAAAGAAGGGAGTGTAGTTTACTTTTGTAGTGACAGACCAATTAGGAAGCAGAAAAACTCACCTCAAGAAAACACAATTGTTAGATTTTCTTGAGACCTACCTGCTTTCTAAATATACAACTTAAATATGGAATCATCTATATCATTCCAACTAACTGGTCTTATGACTCCCTGAGGCACTTTTAATAAATTTTATTAATCTCAACAGGTTTCCAGTTAAAACCCAAAACTCATCAAGAGAGATTCCTAGGAAGCTGGATTCTTAATAAAATTCCCTTGGTGATTCTTATTTTCAGTTTAGATTAGGCTACAATGATGTATGTAAAAAGTAATTACAGAGTTCAAGATGCTTAGCTTCATATGTAAATGTATACTATATTTATTCAATTTATTCATTCATTTACTTAGCAAATACAAACTGAACTCTGAATATATCAGGTACTATCTCTGGAGATGAAAAGGTAAATAATGGTCCTTACCCTCAAGGAGACCATATCTGATAGTGACAGATAAAAGATTCAAATAAGTAGGTAAAATAGAAGCATACAGGAAAGAATGTTTGAGAAAATTAGGATTTAACAGAGTGGTTAATGTTTTCATAATATTCTTCACATGCTTTTCATCTGACTTTCTTCTGACTCTTCCTTTGCCCTAATTACAATGGATATATGATCCAACACATTTTTTTAAAAGAATACATTATCTCAGGCAATTGAAATGCCCTATTGCTGAGTGTAACATTAATTACATCACTCAAGGTACCATTCTAGGTTTGAATAATTACATTCTTTTCTGCTGAATAATGTTGGCATTGTATTGGTATCTTGCTGAAGACCTCATCAGCTACACGAATCCTGTGGCTTTAAAAGTAGGATAAGAAAAACTAATAAAAATATTTTAATTTGAATTACTATGGCTTTAATTACTTAGAACAGTTTTTCTACTAAAAGCAGGAGATAATTTTTTTAATTCAGTCCCCTTTTGATAACTAACATTTGTGAAAATTAGATAGAGAAAATAAATGATATTAAAGTTTGGCTTTGTATTTTCCTTCAAGTATAACTATAGTAATTTCTTAAAATAATGTTGGGTATGATCAGTAGCTATCTGTTGACATTTGAAGATGCATTATTCACTTCTTGGAGTGTCATTTTTCTCATACATGTTAACTGATTGTTAACATTTCTCTTAATTTAAAGGTCTACAATATACTATCTACTCAGATATTACAATATTACACATAAAACTGGCTTATAATAAACAAAAATTGTTTTGAATTTAAAAAAAACACTAGCTGCTTTTAAGAGTTTTCAAATGAAGATTTAATTACTGTGTGAATAGCTTTCTGTGGACAATAAAAATTGATATTACATACTAATTTTATTCCATGCAGTCATTGTATGTCCTACATAGAAGTCTAAACATGTCTCTCTATATTCCTGGTGAAGAAGGAATGAGACCTATATGACATTTTGTTTTCTTATCACCCTAGGCTAACTGTGGAGGTCTCAGATAAAAATATGATATACTCAGGTAAAACTGAGAGTATTTGAATGTAAGCATGACCAGTTTGCAAACAACTTGCCATGAGAAGGAGGGATTACTGCCACAAAATTAAGGAAGATAAACCATAAGCAATGAGAAGGAGATGAAGATATGTGGAAATCACTCCTTTTTAAATTAATTAACAAAAGTGTTTTCTGGAATTCTTTTTTTTTAAATTAATTTTTATTGTAGGTTGTTCAAAACATTACATAGTTCTTGATATATCATATTTCACACTTTAATTCAAGTGAGATATGAACTCCCATTTTGGAATTCTTTGTAATATGAATAATTTTAAAAAGATAACCCTTTGAGGAACTTAGTATACAATATTCACAAATGATTGCTTATATGTTGCTCACAAGTGATTCATATTAACTATACAATCTATTTTACTGCATTAGGAAGAATGTCTGTTTGATTAATTCAGAATTTATTTAGCTATAGTCCATGTTAACATTAGTGTTTTCCTGAAGTTTTTTTTTTCAATGTTGGTTTAAGTTGCCATAACTTGAGAACAAGTTTTTAAAATGTGCCTTCCTACATATTTTATAAAGTATCTTTAGAAAAAAAATGGATACTTTCATTCATATCTGCCTTTTTAAAAATTATCTTATTTCCAGCTAGACTTGCCATGGTCTTCAAGGACAAGTTGATGTCATTCTGAACTATATGTGTTATACTGATAATCAGCATCATTGCACCTGAAATGCTGCCATTTTTCTTTTGTGTGATTGACCTTGTTATTTTAAAGGTGGTAGCAGTGGGGGGAGGAATTTGGAAAAGCATCTAAAAATCAAGCACTTCATAGCTCAGCAGTTCATTGTAGACACTGAGGTCAGATCAGGTGCCAAATAACCTGACAAATTTGGAATGAGCAGAGGGACAGCAACCTAGAGAATGTCAGAAGTTCACAATGTCACCACAGCAGCAGAAAATAGGGTAGCTACTAGCAATCCTTTTCATTATTTGGCTGGTATTATTAGTGGAGACAATGAACTCTTCCTTTTTACTTTCCAAAGACACTGTATAGATACATAAAGCATCAATAAAAATGGATTCTTACAAAGTCCTGGAATAGTTAATGCAGTCATTTGTAATATGAATCACATTACTGATGCAATAGCAAGAAGTTGAGGTTCAGAGGGCAGTTTCTAAGTAGATATATTGAAAGATATGTACCAGCACTTCATATTACCTGCTGATGTGCAAGTTCTAACAAGGAAGTTAAGTGCAGTAATTGACATGAAAGTCACATAAATCAACCAGAATCCATTTTATCTTTTTTCCATTTTTTAAAAAAAATGTACCATTCTAAAGTCTATAGAAAGAGTCAAACATTGGATACATGCTACTGTCTATAGATGAGTAATTTAAAGATATAATGTAGAATTTTGAATTCACGATTTTTCTCTGACACTTGAAACTAATTAATTAGGTGAATTTTCTTCCCTCAAATGAGAATGATGAATACAATTTCAGTTATTTTGTTAAGTCTAATCCTCCTCCACCATTTTCTTTTACACATATCTAAATATTTTGCCTGTTCTCTTATGTTTACATCAAGTTTAGAAACTCAAAACTGTGAAAGGGACACCTATAACAAAATTATGAGAAGAACTAATCCACAATTTCTGCCTTCCTGGAGTAGAGAATACTGACTAAACCTAAATATTTCAATTTAGTAAAATTTTTATGAGAATAATATAGTACTGAGATTTATTAATTCAAAACCCCCTTAATGTTCACATCTGACACTTTTCTATGATTAGTTTAATTCTACTCCTAGTTTGACAATATATGTCATAAGATCATTGACACCTTTAAAATGAATGGAACAAACTTACATAATATCTATAATAAAAGCTTGCCTACATTTATCTGTACATTTAATTTTACCTATTTTGTTATTTTCTATATTTCATGTTTTCATAAATACAATAGGACATGGAGAGAACTGATAATTATTTATATTATAAGAAATAAGTAAAATTACTTTTTAAATTCATAAACATTACTTTTCTTCCTTTAACTTATTTCTTCCTTTATCTTATTTATCAATTGAGATTAGCTTTTGAAACGTTGGCTCAATGGCATTGTTATGAGCATTAATGATCATTTAGTGTATTGTCAACATATATAATTTCACATGTACCAAGGTATGTACCAAGCATGAGGGAGAAAGCTCACCATTTACTGACTGAAAGACAATCCTAGCATTGTACTTTTTCAAATTCCAGTCTTGATGTAAACAAAGATCATCTTGCTATGGTCTGGTTGTTTTGTTCTCCTGGGAATGCATGGCCTTAGAGTTGAACAAATGAGAAATATACCTTTTTTATTAAAAGGTTAATGAAATTCTTTCTGACTTTTTGGAGGAAAGTTCAGTTTGGTTTTTTTTGCCAATGTCTGGAAACTTTCCCAGTATGTCCAACTAACCTGAATGACACAAGCCACTTTAAAAATCAATAGTATAACCAAGACTTCACCCAAAAGTGTTCTCCAAAGGTGTCTTCATTTAAATGTGTCAAGTAAAATGAGCGATAAAAATAAAGGAAAAAAGGAGAAATGATAATTATAGGCACAATAAAGATTTTGAATTTTGATCATTTTAATCATTAATTATATATTAATTTTATGACATTATTTTAGCATGAATAATTTTAGTAGAAAAATGATTCTATAAAATATATACTAATATAGTCAGTGTAATTATTTATGAAAAGTCAGAAAATTATTTTTAACTCACTGAAATAACTTCATCCAAAAATAATGTACATGGAGACTTCATAATTTTCTTTTAGTATCTTATATGCCTGGAATGAAGTTCCAGAGAAAAGAAAAAAATCTTTATTTCTTTTGCCAAATGCCACTTCTATTTGTTTTGTGATGTAGGGGAATTAAAAGTATCATCTTTTGAGAGATGCAGCCAGTCATGCCTTTATCAATTGTTACAATAATTAATGTTATGTAACAGTTGGGCAAAAGGCTGTTTATGGAGAAGGAAGCTATATGTCACCAAATGCCCATTTACTAATTTTTACTGGAGTCATTGAATGAATATGCAATGTATTGATTTTAAAATTAGAAACTTATAAGTAGAATGAAGTAATTATGGTAAGCAATCATAAACACTCATCCCTTTGTTCTTCTACCCAGGATGGTTTTTGGGTTAGTGGACACTTGTTCTCACCATAGGGAACAAGGAGAACTTATGCTTTCCTAGGAGATAAATAGCACTGTACCCCTGTGTTTTTTTTTTTCCAATTTAATATCATGTCCCAAAGGATCCATCCTTTTTTATTTGTGGGCAAAAATTGCTGTTTTTCTACTATTGTTGAACTAAACTCCAGATAATTTGAACTCGTTAATTCACAAATATTCTTCAGTTTTTAATAACTTCTTTTTAATATGTAGTTGATTATCATACTTTTTAAAAACAGAAAATTTCCTAATGCATATTTAAGTGAAACTAATTAAATTATGATGCACATTAATTGAATTACAGAATCATTTTTAGCTTTTCTTCTCGTCATTCAAATATTTCCCCTAGCTATTAATTGTCCATTGTCTCTCATATGCACAATTTATCTATTATTTTTTTAAGCCTGACAATGTCCCAAGCTCTAATCTGGATATGAGTTCACAATACTGAATATTAGCTCCTCAGGGTCTTAAAGAGTTCACAAGTTACCATGTATAACTTGACTATAAAAATAAATGAGAACTGAGTATGGTAACAGAGACAAGGAATGGGTTGAACCAACATTGTCTATTTAAGATAAAGTTATTTATTTATAAGAAAGCAATTCCCCAAAAAGCTCAAGAAAAGCAACTCAAAGTGAGGATTAGGATAAAAGTTTTAAGGACACAGGTATCAAACAGGTTAGGAAAATCAAATACTTACTGATTAGAAATCAGTAGGACTGTGAAGGGAGAACAGGTCTGTATTGAGACAGCCCATGGGGATCACAGCAGATGAAATCATTGAATCTTCCTCATAAGTTACACTTTAAGGTTACTAACTCTAACTCCACAAGAATGTTTCTGTCTTGCTATCAAGTTGTTATGACTTCCTCTTTATATCTTAGTTAAAATTCTAATGTGAAAAAAATAAAATGATTGGCATTGTTCACACTCTGAATAAACTTCTTAAATTCAATTGGCTAGTTTAATTCTATCAGATGGGGTGCAGACAAGTGGCATTTGCCACCTGGCTCCATATATTCAGCAGGGACTCTGGACAGCAGGGTCAGGCACGATCAGGACACCACAGCTTAACTAGGATGATACCTAGCAACTGAGCAGATGATGAACACTACTCCCAACTGCTCAGTGAGTCTAGAATCTGGCAACTCCTCCACATCAATCATTTCAGCCTGATCTAATGCTGTGTTCTTCTTCCTTGGTCTAGTATTCTCAGAATCAGTGTCCATGTGTATCCCTCAGATTGGTGCTTTTACAAATTAGCAGGATCTCACAACTCATGGATGAATAAGTTTTTCCCTTTCTAGTTTACCTTTTCAATTGACCTCTTGGAGCATGCTGGGATCTGAGGTTTCAAGACCACACCCTCTGCCTGCTTGTTATAGGACCTCAATCAACACAGCAAGGACCTCATTATTGCCTTCATTTGGTAAGGGAAGCCAATGTAG
Organism: Callospermophilus lateralis; assembly: GCF_048772815.1. NCBI lineage: Eukaryota > Metazoa > Chordata > Mammalia > Rodentia > Sciuridae > Callospermophilus > Callospermophilus lateralis. Next base: position 825,226 of record NW_027514930.1, read on the forward strand.
AATTTGAGGGGTATGGAATACACCCAGTCATCTGAATTCTCCTATGTGTCTCCAGTCTGTCCTCAGTTCTACTCTGTTCTAATTGGTGTCTTTGGTTTCAAATTTGAGAGTGACTGTGAATTCAAGAAAATTGTAATTTAGTAACCCATGGTATCTATTTCTTTTTTACCTGTCTTGGCCTCTAGTTGCTAAAAATAAGTTTTATTGTTTATTGTTGTTAGTTTTTGGTTTGTCTGTTTCAGAAGTCATAGACAATCTCTACTCTATATGTACTTTGACCTGAAAATTCAGGACTTTGAGCTTATTATTCTTTCTTTAAGTTGTCCAACTGCATAAAAAACAAACACCTTTCTTTCCCAGTCCTTACATTCCTTAGCTGCCACTTGGTTTCTCTAAAACTTGATTTCAACAAGTACTTTATTTTGGGTAACTACAGTTGACATTTTAATGAACTCTGTGTTTGTGTGTGTGTGTGTGTGTGTGTGTGTGTGTGTGTGTGTTGATGCTGGGGATTGAACCCTGGGGATTTAACCCAGAGCCTTGCACCACCTCTAAAACTGAGCTACATCTCCAGAGCTGAATTTAATAAATTGTTGCCACTACATGCCACAGCTGCCTGCATCAAAAGCTTTTAAACCCACTGGGTTTTCTTTATTATTATTATTTTCCCATTTTTTAAATTGGTGCATTATAATCATACATGGTGATGGGTTTTGTTGTTACATATTTGTACATACACACAATAAAGAAATATAATTTGGCCAATATCATTCCCCACTGGGTTTTCAGCCCTAGCAGGCCTTAATGAGACTAGATAACCCATCCTTGACCCCCCACCCCCCACCAAGTCCTGTGCCTCTTGATTCTAATGTCTGCATCCCTCTGGTTACTTCAGTACTAACAACTGAAACACTCTGATTGTTATTAGGAGACAAGGAATTTATTTAAGGGAAAATGGAGAGTAAGGCTCAGAGGCATGCATCTAGAAACAACTCCTAAAACTGTGTCATAGAACTGGTAAGGTGAAGATGCTGTCACCTTCACCACTAAGTGCCAGACATTGCAGCCTACATCCTCATGCTATGGATCAGTCTCTGGGTACTGCTGCTAGCAATGGTGCCCTAAAAACTTGGTCAGAAGCTTCACCTTCTACTAGGATTATGTAACAGATAATTCCTCCAGCCATTAAAGATAGTCAAAGTCCTAGGCAGGAAAAACATATCATTTGTTTATTTCAAAGAGAGCTGTTCCAAGACTGAGTTACATGGGACCCAGATTTTTAAGATTTACAAACATAATTGTTGCTTATAATTTTCATACAATTTGAATAGACCAAGAAATGTGCTTTAGAAAAACTACTTTAGAGTAGTTTACACCCTAATTTTCATTTCTTACATGTTGTCTAATGTGGGCAGTATGGTGTAAAAGATTCTGGACTTTAGAGACATACAAACTTTGGTTTCAATTCTCGCTCTGATCTTTATCAATTGTGTCTATTGATGAATATATTATTTATCTTTTAAAGTCTAGTATGCTGTTTGTATCAAATGTGTATCATAAAATCTACTCGTAAATTATTATGAGGATAAATGTAACTTACATAGAGATGCTGAAAAACAATGGACTTGATTGTATGGACAGAGATGTTTTTTATGATTATAATTGGGCAATTTTCTAACATAGAGTACCTGTGACAAGTATATGGGAAGGCATGGAGCAACACAGAGAAGATTTAGCAATACCAAAAGATACTGTGGTATTGTTGTGAAATAATTCCTAACATCTCTCTTCTTTTAACCTAACACTTGTTGCTCATAAGTGGTATACTGTTAGAAAGAGATACCTGTTCACCAGGTATGACCTTGACCATCACTTGTCAAGATTTTCACTATTGAAAGTCCACTGTGTTATTTTCTTCCTAAGTTTGTAACGAACCCTCTCTTGAAAGGACACGATGAAACAGATAACTCCATCCTAGTGAGCATCTTTATATCTATGAGCAGTGTCCTTTGGCAGTTATTAGTATAACAAATTGCAATACTAACTTTGTGGGGAAAAACAATTGAGAAAGTATTAATTTCTTCAAAGGTGTTGCAAGTATATTATTTATATAAATAAGTAGACTATATAATACAAATATAGAAAATTCATATACATATACAAATATGGATTTACACTGTTTTGTTCTCTCTCTACGTATACATATACTTTTTGTAAAAAAAAACTTTCTGAGAAAACCATCTGTAATAACCATAAAGTTTAAATGATTAATGTATTTTAGAAATCTTTAGGCAACCAGGTGGTACAATTAACCACCTGTGGGAACTTGGCTTCCAAGCGAATCTGTAATGATTAGAATCTGTACTATCCATATTCATCACAGAAAGGCCTAGCCACCAGATGTCACCATTCTTTTATTTCCCTCCTGGTGCCTGAAGCAAGCTTGAGACATTATTTTCTTCCAAGGGACTAAGGGAAATACGTGCCTTGGGATTCCTGGGATTTCAACAAAAGGTCTTTTTCTTATGAAGAGGAATTGTTTTGTCCATGCAGATTTCCTTGTGGTCCTTGAGCACTACCTGGACAATTCCTGACAGCTGAGGACCCAAGTGGCTGATATTTTGTGGCTCATCTGATGGGGAAAAATTCCACTTATTTCTTCCAGGTTCAAGTTATAGGGAAAACTGACCTGGTGCCTCAAACTCTCTGTGCAAGAGAGGCCACAGGGTGTGTTAAGGTCCTGGAGTCAGGAGACCTCCCTAACTGGGTGTGTGGTCCTGAGAAATTACTTACAATATGAAGATGAATTGAATTGTTTCTAGAGTTTAAACTTTCTACAATCCTCTCTCTCTAAATGCTTCTGCTGAAAACCCTGAGCAGCAGGATGGGGTGATCTTAGTCCAAGAATGAAGACACCCAAGGAGGACAGGGAAATGGGATGGAGAAATCCTGCAGGGAAGGTTCAGAGGAATTTAAACATAAACTCATTCACTGTAACCTGAAGTAGTGTTAAAAAACCTGGAACATGCTGGGATTACAGACCTTGTCATTTTCACCCCTTGGTAATCCACCAGCCCACTCTTTCTCCATTACAGATATGACTTAATATGGATCTGTAATGCTTAGTGAATGTAAGGCATTCTCTCTGGAGGTTCAGAATTAACATTTCATGCCCGTCAGTGTTCTTTGTGGTCCCTTCAGGGCATGGGATGTGTTTCATTTCTTTTTGAATTTACAACAGTATAATGGTTGGGTATATGTCCAGAGTGTTCCTAAAATCAGGGGCAGGAAGCAGGGCAGAGAAAGAGGAACCAAACTCATTATCTAGGTGCCTACTATATGCCAGGTATTACTAAATACTTTACATTTATTTCATCTTCACAATAGCCTCATGAATCTGTATTTATTATGTTCACAGATAAAGCAGCTGAATCCCAAATGGTTAAGTGGCTTGCACAAGGTCACAAAAACCAAGCGGTAGCAACTCTGACGGCCTCATTTAAACCATTCTACAAAGGAAGTAACTGAGCCTCAGGGCATTTATTAAAGTTGCCTGCACCACTAGACAGTTGAACCTATAATCTCATCCTCATTGGATTTCACCGCTGGATGGCCACAGGTCCTTACAGGCTTGGACTGCACCACTCTGGAGGATACATGGTCATATCAGCATTTGCACGCTGCCCCTAGAACATTATTTATGGCTACAATTGGTCTAGCTCTCTCTTGTCTCCCCTAAGGCGGCGGAATTGCGAGGCTGGAAGTCCTCCTCAACAAGATTGAGAGTTTGCAGACAACCCCTGAAAAGCTGGGGCGTTCCGAATTGGAATTGGCTGAGCGCTCCTCTGGGGAGGGCGGGGAGTTTGCCGAATGTCCCTGGCCGGAATCCCTGCCTCCGCGAGCCACGAGCTCAGAAGCAGAGAGAAGATGGAGAGGTCGGGTTGCAGAGGGTTTGAAGAAATCGCGGGCAGACTCCCTTGCCCTAGTCCACTGGACCCAGAGGACTGTCTCTACCGCGCATAGGCCTAGTGTGGACGCGCTGTGCGCGGCCCCGCCAGGGCTGGGAGTTTGCAGACCGTCCCTGCCGCGGCCTGCTCAGCTGCGGCCCTGCAGCTCGGAGGCGGCGGTGGCCACCCCGGGCGCGATCTAGCCCAGGTACCCACGCCTCAGGCTCCGGGCGCCACGACCCCCAGCCCAGCTGCGCCTCGGGCCCTGTGGGCAGGGTGGCGGGAGGTGATCCCGGCTGCTGCTGCTCCTGCTCAACAAGAAGGTAAGAGCTGCTGGGTCGGATGATCATGTCGGAGCTCGCCATCCCCGGGGGTGGGGGGAGATGCACACAGAGGGGACCGCGGGAGGATGGGGAGTCGCACACCTGTGCGCTGGAGAACCTGCACCGGGGGCGGCACAGCCCCAGGCTTTGCCTGCCTCCTCTCCCGGGCTGCATGGGTTCCCCGGCCGCAGCCGATTTGCGGGACCCAGGAGTGCAGCCGGGGGGCGCGCCGTGAGTCTCCCACCTGCCCCGGGCAGCCCCTCCCAAGGGGAGAATGAAGCCCTCCAGGCCGCGGGTGGAGGAGGCTTGAAAGCTTTCCTTGGACCTGTTCAGAGGAGGCTCCGATGGCACAGGCTGGAGGCGAGCGGCCGGGAATGGCAGATGGGCGCTCGAACCTTGGAGGAGCCCGATGGGGTCACGCTGCAGGCGTGGGCCGTGCTGGACTCCCGGGGACTCAGGCGCGCAGGGTGGGTTCGTCCATGGGCCAGTGGGGGAGAAGAATGAGGGGGACTGGCCCCGGGCTCCTGGGGAGGAGGGAGGAGGCGAGCAGGCTCTCTGGGCCAGGAGATCAGGCAGGCCCTTCGGGCCCCAGGGCCCCTTGGGGACTAAGGGTTGGACCACAATCCGGCCAGAGCTCTGAGCGCGGCTGCCGGGTCGCTGAGGCTGAGGGAGCAAAGAGCCCACACCCGCGCACACACTCCCCAAGAGCATGCTCAGTGCGGTCTTGTGAACTTCCTGCCGAGTAGCGAGCAGCCCTGGCCCCCAGCTCCAAAAGTTGGGGGCAGGGGGGTGCGTGAGTCGGGAGCGCTGTGCCCTCCTGTCGCCCTTCTGTGCCCCTGACCCCTGCCTCGCCTTTGCTGAGCTCCGGGTTCTGCTCTCTCCGGCCATCCCTGCGGTTGGGCACTGGGGCGTGGATGTCATTCCCTACTCCCGAGGCCGTGTGGCCAGAGGCCTGGTGGCGCAGCTGTCTGCCAGGTGGATCCTGTCTCAGTGCGCCCCTCGCGCGCACAGACCGGGAGCTGCAAGCAGGCTAGGTGGAAGGGGGTGTGTGAGCCTGGGGAAGTTCGCGCACGCACACTCGCTGTCACACACAAAGCCGCGCTTTCCTAGCCACCCTGTCGAAGAGCAAAGGGGTGGCGCTTGCATTGTCCAGCAGCGTTAAGAATAGCCAAGCATCTCTGGGCGGCACAGACAAGGTGATGCTATGGTTTTCTGAGACGCTAGTGGAGGTCTAAGGCCTTCACTACTTCTAGCTCTGCCTGCCAGGACCCAACACTGGGAGGACGCCAATGTCTGCACCCGGCCCTGCTGGCCCGGTTAGGAAATGTTGGGCATTACTGGGGCTGTGAAGTTGGAGGGGAGGCAAACTGTTCCTGTGGGCTGGCAGCACATCTGTCAACAAAGGGTTAAGAGTAGGATCTTGTTCTAATGGTCTGTAAGTGGAGAACAAGTTAATTAAACCCAAAGCTCCCCAGCTCTTTGTCAGGACCTGAGCGACTTGGTTGGTTATTACTCCTATCGGATATTGGCCTCTGTCACCCACATTTTGATTCTTGACGTGGGATCAGAACTCTTGCCTGATCCAAGAAAATAACAACCTGGGATAAACCATCTCAGTTCATTCATCTGAAGGGATTTTCACTCCTTTCTCCTTTGCTATAAATTATTTTTGTTCTGATTGTTCAGGGCTGAGATGGACACCTTTAAATTTATTTGACAGTATAGGATCAGAGTGAAACTCCTCCTTTTAGAGGATTTTATAGTTTTCTTCAGTTTTCAACTTAATGTACCTGTGATCAAAGTGTTGAGGGGGACCCCTGAAAATCAAGGTGGGAAGAGAGTGACCTTTTTGCCCTTTTAAGGAACTGAACTAGAGGAAGGAAGTTGCTCTGCCAGCCTACTGTTTGTGGTGGAGATGGGTGTCTGGAGATAGGGCTTGGGCATTTTCTTTCCTCTCCTTCCTTTTTTCCAGCCTGAACTTCTGACTTTTGGACACTGGTGACTAGAATCACTAGGAGAAAGCGTCTATGGACTTTTGCAGGGTTTGCAGCTACCCAAATGGCCACCAGTCAGTTGGTTTTAAGGTGAACTGCAATGTCAGGAGAGCTGCTAGGCTCTGCCCAGATCTGTCAGTGGTATCTGTGTGCTTCAGTCCCAGCTGCTGCAAAGCAGCTCACTAGCCTTTTGATCTCAGCAGTGTGCATTTCAAGTACTTTGTGTTTGGAAGTGTGAATACTGTACTCATTTATATATATATATATTCACACACACACACACACACACACACACACGCATCCGTATACATTTTTATAAAGAAGCGTGTGCATATGTATGTGCATATGCAGTGTTCCTTGGGAGAATCTGGAGGCTGGAAGGGGCCTTAAGAGATCACAAGAATTCAGGTTTTCTCCCTTCCCATTCAGTTTTCTCAATTTAAAAATAACCAACCAGTCTTCTGCTCATCTGGTCTCCAACGGCATTGAAATGCCGGAGTCCCCCCCTCCCCTGTGGCCCTAACTGGGGGTGGGGAGGGTGGGGAGTTGACTCCTCTCCTGAGAAGTATAGCTGCTCAGGATTTGTCCCAGATAGCAAACTGACATTTGACCTTTTCCTTATGTTCCACAGGTTTGGGGGTCCAAGTCACTGCAGGGTCACAATGGAATAAGTTTTGTCAGGAAACACGTGTGTTCCCTGCCAAGATGCCTGGAAAATCACAAAGAATAGTCATCAGTCATCAAGCCCTCTGGGCTTGGATGTGTGTACCCTCTCTCACTCTGTGATTATCCTGATTGGGTTTTACCCGATTCCAAGAGGCTTAAAGAGCACCAGGGATTCATTTTCTTCTCTCCTGTCCTCCTGTTTGTCCTGTCCTCCTGATTCTATGAGGGGTGACGGGGCTGGGTGGGGTGGCCGTCTATGTTGATGCTATTATAGTGAGTCTCAGGAAAGTGGTTCCTTCAGGTTTGTCTCTGGGGGGTTGCTATGGTGACTGTCAGTTTGTAGAAGTATGTATCCTGGTGCCAGGTGAACAGGTGATGACTGAAGGAAAGTAGGTATGTTCCAAAATACAGGTACTTTAAAAAAAGGGAGGTAAAGATTTTATATTTTCTAGGGGCAGAATTGCCATGTAGGTGACAGTGGAGCATTAGGAACTTGTCAGTGCAGGTTTTATTAGGCTGCCTTTAAAGTTAATAATTGCTTTGAAGTATAGAGTCACTCCTAATAGTCTGAAGATGGCTCTACTTTGAAATTTCTGTTGAAAATTCAGTAAAAATCTTCTCGACCCTTAAAGTTTTATAAAGTTTCTCAGCTAAGCTATTGTCCTGTATGCACTTTACAGCCTGTGTCCATATCACTAACACAAATACGTGCATGACCCTGATGTTGTCTGTAAGTGCACTCAGTATATATCCAGTCTTTACCATGTGTCATGCATTCTGCTGTTGCTTAGTATGAAGATGTCCTTTCTCTGAATTACCTTCTCACTTTTAATTCATCTGACCTTCTCTTTCAGTGTGTTAATGCAAACTAATAGCTAATAGCTCTTGGAAAGCCACCAAGGTGAGTCCCAGGAGCCTTTAGTACTGCGACCATGCTCTCAGCCGAGAGTGGGGACTTAAGCTGTGTTTGCCCATTTAGGCTATTTTATTTTTTCCATTGCCAGAATTAAATGGACCTTTCTCTGACTTTGTTCTGTATGTTGTATGCATGCATAAGAAGGGTTGAAGGATTCGACTCTCTTGTCTACACACACAGTCTCTGGAATCAGAGTGGGGCCTTCATCTTGGGGCTCTTTGTCTAGCCTTGAAAGTCTGGAGAAGCAAGGGGTGTAAGCTATTGAGTCAGGTTTGGAGGGAGCAGTTCTCCTTGGAAATTAGCACTATCCCTTTGTCACCTCCACTGCCAGGCCCGTGTTAATGCCTGCTGGACCTTGGCCCTGCTGAGGATGGATAAGAAACTCTACCACTGAGCTACATGCCCCAAATCCCCTTTCCATACATATTCTTTTAAATTTTGTTTTGAGACAGGATCTTGCTAAGTTGCCCTGGCTGATCTTGTATTCACAGTCCTCTACCCTATTGTCTGTGAGTTCAGAGGTGAGGTGTAGCCCAAATATTTCATTACTAGTAAGAGTTCAGTATTGCTGTTTGCAATATACTTAAGAAGTCAGCCTTACAGTGTTATCCCTAGAATAACAAGAGCTCACTTGTTTGCTTCCTCTGTGGTTGCGGCTGGCCCTGGAGGTGTACCAGCCCCTACTCCTGTCTGAGCTCCTTAGTGTTGTACTTCTGCACACGAACTGCTTATGGGTCCTGTCATGCTGGTATAAAATTCTTTTTATTAGTATCTCACACAGAAAAGTCTTCCACTCTGACAGTTTTGGTTCTTTTCTACATCTCTGTCCCTGCCATGGAAGTATGTTGTAATGGTGATTGTCAAAAAGATTATATGTCTTGGTAGAAAAATGTCAAGAACAGGTAATCAAGAAAATAAGAATGATAACAATGAAAAAGATTTATCTTCCATAATTGACATTAGTCTCCATGCTTCCTTTGTATTATCTCATTTAATCCTTATTACAACCCTGAGGCATTGTTGCTCCTAGTTTTTATACATAGAAAGACTGTAACATGCAGGATCATGAAATCTGGCCAAAGTCTTGAACAGCCTCAGGAGGCAGTGTGAGGATTTGAACCCAGAACCCATGCAAGATGGACCATGTCTAGTTACTAATGCTGTCAAGGATATCATATACTTAGCAGGGCCTCCTTTATAATCCCAACCAAGAAGTCTTAAGACACTTGGGGTTTGGAAGGGCAGCAGTGGAGTTCTTCTGGACCCCCTTCCTGTCTAGCTGAGAACACAGACCTGCAGAGAGGTTGACAGACTTGCTTACCAGCAGTTGGAAGTGGCAATGCTGAGCCTCAGCCCTGACCCTGGGTCCCCTGGAAACAATTGATATCAATGTGTGCCTGCTTTGTTTATAGAGATGTTCTGGGAAGAGAATGTGCTGGACTTTTGGGTCTTCCTAGAGTCCCCAAGTGGACTCACATCCAGCTTCACTTTGGAATATGGTGGGGGAGCAAATATGGGAGTGGCACAGTTCTCCCCCTCCTGGGCTGGGGGTACGTAGGTGATTTATGTCCCTTTGAGTGATATGTTCTCTTGTTGCTTTTCCTGTGCAATTTGACATCTTGTTTTGCCAGGGATAGAACCCAGGGCCTTCCACAGGCTATGCATGTGGCACTCTACCACTGAGCTACATGCCCAAACTCCCCTTTCCACACATACTCTTTTTAAATTTTGTTTTGAGACAGGATCTTGCTAAGTTGCCCTAGCTGACCTTGTATTCGAAGTCCTCTTGCCTCAGTTCCTGACATAGCTGGGATTACAAGTGAGTTGCTGGGATTACAGGTGTGTTCCACCCTAGCAGTCTGACATTTTAAGGATACTGTCTGGGCTGAATGTTATGTTTTACTCTTATTAATTAATTCTCTCAATGTGTCATTGGGTTCCTGCTCCTCTAGGCATTGATTTTTCACCTTTAAGAGCACAGAGTGATGTGGCAGTGGTGTCAGAACTGTTCCTGGACCAACTAGTAAAGGTTGCCTGTGAAGGCAACCCCACAGTATGAGGAATCCTAGAAAGAGTGCAGAGGCCCTGCAAGATGTTCCTCTGATCCCTGAGATCACCCACTTGGTGGAGTTTTGCTGCTGGGTCTACCAGTGGGCTCCATTTCCTTTCCTTCTAGTCCCTTCTTGTGCTTAGGAATGGATCCAGCATCAGTTCTCTCACCTGCTCCTGACGTCAGAATGTTTCTGCTCAATGAATAGAACTTAGCTGCTCAAGGGGTTTGGAGTTCCTTGAGAAGCTCTGTGGTTAGGTCCTACTCCAAGAGTTAAGTTCAGTCATGAAGACAAATGCAAATGTGAATACACAGAGTCAGCCTGTATGACCACTTTGGGCCTAAGGTTGGAAAGTAAGGGGGTTGAATGGACTCCAGAGATCTGTTCAGTGCTGATGTTGTCTGATTCTACACCTCTGGCAAAAATGGGTGTAGAATAAACAAATTCCCTCAATGAATTAAAAAAAAATAAAAAAAGATTGAGAAAACATTCAAGATTCTTTTGTTCTTGTATAAACTCCCTTTAGCAGACCGTGAAATGCATACCTAAGAACCAACCCTTTATTATCGCTATCTTTTGGGATGTTTACTTTTATATGTTTAGAAATGAAAAGCCTTGATCCTGTATCTCAGCTTAGAAATAACCTCCCTTCCTCTAGTGAAGCAGTATTTTTCCCTGGGGAAATTGAAGTCCAAAGACCAGAAGATGATTGGGCTCACAAAATTCTGTGGTTCTGTGCCACAGCATCCTGGGAAATGTGACTCTGCATTGACACAGCCACGAGCCGGGCCAAATCCTGTTTACATGACTTCTATGCATCCCTGTGAAGCAACTACATTTAAAGGATAAGGGTTTTATATCAGTCTCCTTGAAGCTGATTTTTTTTTTTTAGGAAATTTGTTATTTTCAACTCTGATTTTTTTTTTAAATTTACTAGTATTCATAGCAATGAGTTTTCTAAATGACCAATTCTTTATGTTGCACATCTTCTTTAGGGAAGCACTTTCTGATGCCCCTGTTAATCTCATCTTTCATCTTTCTGTTTTCCTTTGGTACCTTTGTTAGTATTTCTGGTTGATATATTTCTGTCATTCCTTCTTTGTATATATATTTTTTTCTTTAGGTACTGGGGATGGAACCCAGGTGCACTTTAGCAACGTCTTTTTGTTGTTGTTTGTTTTTTTAATTTTGAAACAGGGTCTCATAAATTGCAGAGGCTTGCCTTGAACTTGTGATCCTCCTACTTCAGCCTCACAGTCACTGGAATTGCGGGCCATGCCACCACACCCAGCTTCCTCCACTATAATTGTTAGAGCTAGTAGAGGTAGAGGCAGCAAAATGTGGAGGGCATGTAGGGGAAGGGGAGCTTTTTTCTATCTCCTCTCCTAGTAATGTACACTATGAAGTCTCTGCTGTCCTCTGTGAGACCCCTGCAACACAGTATCAGGCCTCTCTGTTGCTTTCCCCCTTTAATGCAATTTTCTACTCTCCCCTAAGAATGATACATCCTTCCCACTTCTCTTTTATTTTTAATCATTATGCTTGCTAGATGTAAAGATGACATCCATTGTTAAGTGGGCAGTCTACACTGTACATTATTTTGTAGGTGCAAGTGTCATTCTCTTGGGTAAATACGGTCACTTTTCATAAGTTCACCAGGCCTTATTTGTTATTCAGATATTCAAAAACTCCCACAAGGGCAAATTTTTCCCCCCACTAGGCTTGTTCCAACAAAACAAAACAAAACACCCCCCCCCCAAAAAAAACCCACATCTAACCCAAGAAATACACAGAGAAGAGTTTGGAACTCGAGTAGGCACAGACTGAGAGCTCATTGCCTGGCACAGAGCCTGGCATGCTGGAGTCACGAGAGAAGCCTGCTGGTGGGGTTGGTGAGTGAACCCCAACTCTGGCTGGTGAGGCCTCTGAGCTGGGCTGCTGTGGCCCTGTGGGCTGGCTCTGTGCTCCTGAACCCAGCTTCTCATCTGTCAGATGACCTGTCACTCAGCTTCTCCTGTCCTGGGGGTGTGGGAGGTTTTACTAGTGTATCCTTCAAGGGAACTCTAGCTTCTCTAATCTATCCTTACAAATATTCTTAGGTGTGTTCCTAATTTTAAGGTCCTATGTGATCTTTGTGCCTCTATAAAGTTCTGTTTTTCACAAATCACTCTGTGGACTTTTTGTTGACATCTGCCTCATTCACAGTGCATGTAATACATGGGCTCATGAAGATCAACAGATTTAAACTCTCTCTCTCTCTCTCTCTCTCTCTCTCTCTCTCTCTCTGTGTGTGTGTGTGTGTGTGTGTGTGTGTGTGTGTGTGTTTTAATACTTAACCAGGGGTTATAACCTTATTGTCATCTACAAAAAAAAAATGGAGCAGTAAGTGTTGTAGTTCAGGTCTGGAATAGCATCATATAAATGAAATCTCCAGAGTTTCTGTGGAAGACTTTATTAATGAGGCCTTTCCCCTAGTCATAAGTAGGGGGTGCTTAGATGCTGAGGATGATGATTTTTATTGTATTTTCCTATAAAGTGTACTAGAAGTTTTTCCATGATATCCTGAGTTGCTATTTCTATCATATTGCCTTTTCTCTAGCTGCCCCTAAAATCAGAATCAGAAACAGCTTCCATTTTTGATGCCATGTCTAGTTAATATTCTCCAAGTTCCAGAAATTCTTCTTACCAGTCCTTTTGTTTCAAGAGGGACTTTTCTTTCCTTTTTCTTTCTTTCTTTTTTTTTTTTTTTTTTGGTACTGGGGATGGAACCCAGGTGTGCTTAACCACTGAGCCCCATCCTCAGCCTTCTTTTGTATTTTATTTAGAAACAGGGTATCACTGAGTTGCTTAGGGCCTCGCTAAGTTGTTGAGGCTGGCTTTGAACTAGCAATCCACCTGCCTCAGCCTACCCAGTGGCTGGGATTACAGGCTTGCACCACTGCACCTGGCTAAGAGACTTTTCTGCTTCCTCATTGTTAGATTACATCATCCTTGTATTGCTGTTGTAACAACCACAAACCCAGGAGCTTAAAGCAACACTCTGTCACTTTTAATTCTGTAGGTAAAAGCTTTAATGGGATTCTCACCAGCTAGCATCTTTTCTGTTGGCTCCATGGGCAAATCCATTTCTTGTCTTTCCTAAAATCTAGGGGTTGCCTGAATTCTGAGCTTGTGTCCCCTTCCTTCAGCACCACCAACCCTGAGCTGAGACCTGTGCTCTGCCCCCATGCTGGTACTCTGGAGAGAGCTGAGAAAGGTTCTTTTCTTTTATGGATCCAAGTGATTAGATTAGACCAATCAGGATAATCCACGATAATCACCCCTCTGAAGGTCCTTAATTTAATCACATCTGTCTTGTAGGGTAATATGATCATAGGTTCCAGGGATTCTGTTATGAATATCTTCAGGGGACATGTTTGTGCTTACCACAGTCCTCAAAATTCTTTGAAAGGAAACGATTCTTTACCCTTTATGAAAACTAGCTTTTTGTGAGTGTGTTTGTGTGTGTGTGTGTGTGTGTGTGTGTGTGTGTTTGAAGGTGTTTAACTGTTATAGAAAATTTACCTGTTTCCTCATTCCCCTTTTTGAAATAGTCACACCAACTGTTTGCAAAGCATTTTAGTATCTAAATAAATTTTGAGTTCTGCTAAGGCTAGAGAGAGAGCCAAGTACTCTTACATGTCACACAGTATGTAATTGTCCCTGAACCTTTTATTATAATGAGTAAACGGAGGAGTGAAGCAAACTTGTTCAGGGTTACATAGCCAGAAGTGGAAGAGCCAGGTTTCAAAAGCCTACATTTTAAAGCTGTTCATTCTTTTCATTCTGCTTTTCTGCCTTACAAGTGATTATGAACAAACAAAATGAGCAATAGTAATGGAAAAACCTGAAATAATGTCAGATCTCTGTGCTTCTGCCATAATAAACAATGAATATCACTGGTGGTAGATTGATTGCACTAATGGCTCTGATTAATGGCCTGTCTATAGCCACATTCTTCCCCCAGTAGCTTTGTAGTACTGCTTCCTTCCCGTTCCCCATCCCTGGTATTGGTTATGTGACTTGCTTTGATCAATGGAATGTTAGTAAATACTGTGTATAAACAGTTTTAAGAGCTCCTATGTGTTTCTGATTGGCTTTGTAAGTACTGGGTTTATTCTCAGATCTCTGCCCCTACCATGAGAATATGCCCAGACTAGCCCAGTGGGGTGAGCCAGGATATGCCAGCTGATTCCATCCTAGAACATCCAGCTTTTTTCTGACCCATCAGCTGCTCACAGTCTCCTGAGCATGTCTGGCCTAGATCAGCTCAGCCTGGCCTGTGTCAGCAAAATCACCCGTCTAGCCTGTACCTTTGTGTACAAACATGCTTGTTTTAAACCACTGAGTTATGGAGAAATTTGCAACAGTTGATACACAGCTCCTATTAGATATTTGAAAAACATGAGAAGTAATTTTAGTGTCCTCTGGAAGATCATTTTGTATTAGTTGTAACTAATTAATATTCTTTTAAGATTATAATTTTAGCTGTATGAATGTCCCATGATATCTGCTCTTTCCCTGTTTTTAGCACAACATTAAAGTTCTTTAAATTCTCACCAGTTTCACTCAGAAGCAGACTCTGTTCTTGAATAGTTAAGAGATTTTTTTTACTCTATATGCTATTATTTTTTAAAATATATTTTTATGTGGTACTGAGGATCGAACCCAGTGCCTCACATGTGCTAGGTGAGCATTCTACACTGAGCCACAACTCCAGCCTCAACAATGTATTTTTTTTCAAATCTTCTATTCTGGCAGCTTTTGATTTGAATCTATAGTAACACATATATTGACTCAGAATTCACATATGTAACAGCAAGTAAAGTTTTACGAAATAGTACTTATCTTTATTAGTATGATGTCCTCCAATATTTTCTATTCTCTTTTTATTGCTTTTAAAAAAATGCTGGTCAGGGATCAGCAGACTATGACCAGCTGCCCCTGTTGTAAATAAAGTTTATTGGAATGGGGCCCAGGCTTTCTAGTGGAAACTAATTGGAATTAAAATGGACACAAATTCCATTCCAGTGCTAGTTATTTATTCATTAGATTCCAGCAGGGCCTTTTTTGTGATATAATGGAGTCCATTAGTGGAAGAGGTAGAGAAACAGTGATCCTGCCTTCTTTTAAGAACATCTCTGGCAAGTGGTCCTTATTGCCACATTTCTGATTTATGGTGGTAGTATTTCTGAGCATAATACAATTTAGAGACATTAAATTATGAACTTTTGCAGTTGAACAGATTTTAGGAAAAAAAAAAAATTTTTTCACTCAGACCTAATTGGGCCCTTAAAGGCCAACTTTCTTTAATACCTACATTTTCCAAGCTGTTAGGAAGGACGACATGGTTATTTATGTTGTGTGGCTCATGGAATTGATGAGCAAGAGCTGAGGCAGAAAAGACTTCAGAATGATCTGGATATGTCTTTTTAGAATCTGAAATGCCAGATGATGAGTGGCCACTGACTCATTTCTTTTATTGGCAGTGAGGGTAGAATCAAAATGCATGAGGTTTGACTATAGCATGAAAAGCTTAGGTAAGATCTGAGGGACCTTCCTCAAGAAACATAGCTTCTTTGACAGCAGAGTAAGTTCCCTTGAGCATTTATGTTGTTGCTGCTGTCCCCTTAGTTCAGGTAGGTGGGTGGCTTTCCCTCTAGGTGGTTGGGTGTGTGTAATTAATAAGGATTCTTCTGGGCACCAGCAGTAGAAACCTTTTGGAGCTTGTTGCAGCCAAAGTGGAGAATTCACATCAGGGACTGGGAGAGGTTCCAGGAGCCACCTGCATCCTGGGATCTAGGCTCCTCCTGCTTCCATTTGCCTGGCTGCTTATTTTCTCTCCCTACTATATTCCGCTTTTCTTCTCCCAAGGGCAGAACTCTGGGTAAAGGTACCCGCTATACAAGCCTAAGGTTTCTCTTGTAATGCCTGCCCCAGTCACCCAGGGAGTGTCCTCTTTGTGCCAGCTTAAAATCACTCAGAGGTAGGCAGGGTTGGGACCTAAAGATGGGACTCTAGTCTAGCCTCAGACCCAACAGTGTGGTTATAGGCATTTCAGAAATTTGTGGGGGCAATTTTCATTGTCATTCCTTGAGAATTGCTATAGCACTTATTGGGTGAGGACCACGAGTGCTGTGTTAGTCAGCTTTTTATCACTCTGACCAAAATACCTGACAAGAACAACTTAACAGGAGGAGAAGTTGGTTTGGGTCACGTGGCTTCAGAGGTCTCAGTTCATGTCAGCCAGCTCTGAGATAGAAATATTATGGCATAAGGGATGGTATAGGAAAGCTGCTAAACTCATGGCAGATGGAAAGCTGGGAGAGATGGGTTGGGGGAGACGAATATGATGGGACCACAGATAGATTAAACCCAGGGCATGACCCCCAGTGACCTACTTCCATCTATTTGATGGATTACTCCACTGATCAAATGGAGTAATCCGCTGATGAAGTCAGATTCCTCATTATCTAGTCATTGCCTAAAAATCTACCTTTGAACCTTCCTGCATTGAGGACCATGCTTTTTAACACATGAGTTTTTTTGCGGGGGACATTCCAGATCCAAACCATTATAGATGTAAAACATCTATGTGGGAAGAACAGTCTTGTGCCACAAGCTGTATGCTACAACTAGGTTATCATGGGCAAGCAAACTTCAATCTACACCTAACTTCCATATAAACATCATTTTTGTATATTTTAAAAAGGCATCGACTTTTCCAGTCAATGAAGAAAAAGATTGCTCCCTGTTTTGTTGGGGAAGTTACCCTTGGAGATTCATACCACCCATATAGCATTACCTCATCTGCGATGATTTTATAACCTCTCAGTTGGTTGTGACTCTCCATTTCACATTTCACATTAACATTTTCATCTGCCCCCCCTCCTTTTTTTTAACATAAAGTGCAGGCATCTAACAATGCTATTATGCTGCTAGAGTAATCCTGCCCAACTAATTTCATATTGAAATACATTAGGTTTGTCATAATTACTTTTATTCCCATTTATGTTATTCTTATGGCATTCAGCAAGTATGTTTGAAACTATGTCTAGATAGTTTATGTAATAATTTGACTTTAGACAATAAAGGAGTATTGGAAATTTGCTATAAGCTGGAGGCTTTGGGGTCCCATAGGTTTCAGTGTTAGGGGAGATGGTTTATAAAATAACTTTTTCCTTCTAGTCAATACTTCAGCTGAATTACTACTGCTAATGTCAAGCATTTTAAAGAAACAACCTGTGACCCATACATTGGATGCATCAGTAATATAATATAGATGTTGCTCCCAGTCATACTGCTTCTCTCCCAGTCACACATACATGTCATAGACTCTCCTTGGTGCAGACCTTCTGCTCTCCCACATATGTGGTTTAATTGTTGTTTTTGGACAAAGGCTCCCTTGTGGGTATTTTCATTATTCTGGTAAGACCACAGGAATGGGAGGTTATATTAGTCCACATTGTGCTGTTACAACAAAAATACCTGATGATTGGTAATGCATAAAGAGGATTTGACTCACATTTCTGGTGGCTGCAAAGTCTAAATAGCATGGTGCCAGCATTTGGTGAGGATCCCCTGAGTGCATCAAAACGTGGCAGATGGTATCACATAGTGAGAGCACATGGTGGGAGTGTGTGAGAGAGCTCACATGATGGAAAAGGAAGCAAGGGAGTGTGAGCTGAGAAAGCCAAACTCACTTTTGAGCCAAACTCACACAATCCATTCTCATGGGAAGGAATCCAGTCCTATGAGACCTGACCACTCTTTTGAGATAGCATTAATCCATTCACTGGGGTAGAGCCTCCTCTTACTTTTCACTAGGCTCCTCCTTCACTGTTCATTTCTACCACTTGGACAGTGGGAAGTGGGGGGGACCATTGTGAAATCATAGCAAGGATTAAATCAGATTATCACATGATTTTTCACATGAGCCCACTGCAAGGCTTCAAGGAGATCTGTGAGCTTTGGTGGCAAATTATTGCACTTTGATGTTTACTAATTTGTAGCAAAATTTAGCAAGTCCTTCATTTGTTGTTGTTGTTTTTCCATACTGGGGTTTGAACCCAGGGGCACTTTGCTACTGAGCTACATCCCCAGTTCTCTTATTAGGACTGGATCTCCTCAAATTGCTGAGGAGATCCTCCTGCCTTAACCTCCCAAGTCTCTGGGATTATAGGTTGGCACCACTGCACCCTGCTGCAATTCTTTCACCTTTAAATGTTGGCCTCAAATTGCTGCAGTATGAGTGTTATTTGTGACTTTTTCACCAATAGATATACAATATTTTGATTTCACACTGTACATGGTTAGCAGATATCTTAAAATATCAATACTCATCGCCACTTGGAAATTATAGTGGTTGTTAAACCTGCTGCTAGACAGTGTTATTAATGTGCTAAATAAACATGTATATGTATTACTATATCATAATTTAAAAAATATTTTGTCAACTTTTTAAATATAATTGATTTCCTCTTGAGATCCTATGTATTTTATGCATTGAAAAAAATCCTTCTGTGAGGGGGTCCATATGCCTCTTCAGTCTTCTGGGGGGGGGTGGTATAGAAATTGTAGAGCATTGTGAAACATTCAGCCTGCTGCTCCCCTGTCCCTTCCTGTCACCAGGAGTCCTTCTCTTCCTTGGCTTTCCCCAAGGCTGTCAGACAAGGGTGTGGAGTGGGTGTGAGCTTATCTCCACCTGGCTAGTTTTCTTCTTAGACTTGGTCAACCAGTTGAACTATATTTGTGACTCACTCTTCTATCATATTTTGAGGAGGAAAGTTTGTTAGAATATTCCCTTGGTGAAATTGACAAGTTGTATAAGGTACATGAAGCATTTACTTAAAAACATACTGATTATGTGAATTCTAACCAGAAGTGTGATTTCTGCTTCAGTTTTTCAAGGGGAGAAAAACCAGACATTTTTTTCTTCATATGCTTCTAAGTTACATAATAACCAACACAACTGTAAGAAGTTACTCTGTTTTGCAGATGGCTCCTTGCCTGTGAATGTGTGTAGGGGGTTGTGTGTATGGCTTATGTGGGAGAAGAATGTTCTCTAGAAATTAGGACTCAGGGTAGAGGTAGACAGGTCCATAGGTATGTACTTGACTTGGTTGCTAATTTGCTACCCAGTGAGTCCAGCTTGCAAGGTGCTGTGTTGCAGCTATAACTGGATTTCTGGAGTGCTGTCAGCCCTTTTCTGTTTCTGGAAACTTCTGCTGATAGGAAGTGACTTTGTCAGAATAGCTTTCTGCACTGTTTCTCACTGTCCTCCAGACACTAAGCTATTGTTGCAATGCCATGAGCATCTTTTTCTTCTTATAGCTTCTAAGTCTGTGTTTAGAGCATGAAAATGCTGAACATTTCCTTTCTAATTCTTTAGAAGTTATGGTAGGCAAGGACCTTCACATATTCAACACAAATACCTTGGACAATTATATTAAATGATAATTGGAAGAATGACTTTTCATTTTTGTTTCCAAAAATATTATGCTGAAAATTGGGATCAAATAGTCTCATGATTTTTTTCTTCATTTTTCTATTGGTCTAGTTATTACTCACATTTCTCCTTGAGTATAAATCACCTCTTAAAGAAGTGGAAATTGTTACTATTCATTTGAAATAGGGAGAACATATGTGTATTTAACAAGCTTAGCAATGAAGTGACAGCATCTCACCTCTCTCTCTCTCTCTCTCTCTCTCTCTCTCTCTCTCTCAGTGGTAATAACAAAATTCTATTGTTTTCTGGACCCACTGATTGATAGTACAGATTCATGTTTGAGACTGTGAATGATTAGGCCTCATTTTTAAAGTGCGGTATCTAAGATCCTTTTTTTTTTAAACAAGCTGTTCTTCCATGGGATCTATATAGCCAGCTGTTTTTGGCTTAAAAAAGCAAGAAACTCACCACAGTCAATTGACTAAGAGGTGGTAATCACACTTACTTCAAAGGACCTCTTAGCCTTCTGTATCTGTACCACATTCACTTAGCCTGTTTTATAGAGGTTTGATTTGGGTTGACTTGATCTTAACCCCACCTTTGTAGATTGAGTAAATAAAATCCAGATGATCTAGAATGTAGGCATTTAAATATCCATGAATGAGTCATCTCCTAGTCAGGTGGATGATGGAATTAATGTGCAGCTGTGGACCCAGATCTCATTCCTATTTTATAGATATTATTGCAATAAAAAGTGGGAAATACAGGTTCTATATTCAACCTGCCCGGAAGAGGTGAGTCCATGATGTGTATGGATAAACACTTTCTCCTGAGAGCTGACCTTTTGGGCATGGAAACTGGTATTCTGGGGAACACTAGACACTCTGGAAACAAGACTTGTGCACATTGTCTGATTTCATGCTTGTGACAGTTAGATTCCCTTGTTTTCATTTAATAAACTTGAGACTGTGTGAAGAGTCTTATCTGCAGTAACTCCAATAATAAGCAAGGTGACCACATAATTTATCATTGAAACCTGGACTCTTTGAGAGGTAAAAGTGGTGCTATTAATGTTTAGGCTAAGATAACAGACATAAAAGGATATAAGATCACCTGCAAATCAGGTGCTGATTGGGGGTTCAATGCAGATCTCTGATTCTAAAGCCTGCCTGTTCTCCATCACAGGCTGTTGACTCAAGCCACCCATCTACAAATGAATTCATGTGGTGCATGTCAAATGCCCTTCTGAGGATGAGTCCTGTTCTAAGTGTGGAGCCAAAGAAAAACACCCCTAAGCTAGGTAAAAGGTTTTTGGCAAGAGAAAGATGTACTAGAGGTCTTTCGTGTAGAAAGTGTTTTATCAAGAAGGCAGGTAATTTTTCTTTTTCTAAAATAAATGGTTTTTCATTTATTTTTTAAAAGAACAGATCTGCCTTAGCATTTACAAGAAAAACAAAGTAAGACTCCTAACATCTCATATCCAGGGCAAACATCTTTATAGCCAGTAGTAAGACAGTGACATTTGGTTGTCCCTTGGTGTCCAGAAGTTATTTGTTCCAGCACCCAAAACATAAAGTAGCATAGTGTCTATATCTCACCTATGCACATCCTCTCCATGCTTGAAATAATCTCTAGATTACTCATAAAACCTAATACTATGTAAATAGTATGTAAATAGTTGTTATATGGTATTATTTGGGGAATAAAACATGAAAAAAAGTCTACATGTATTCAGGACAGAATTTTTTTTTTCCAAAATGTTTTTTTTTTCTGAGTGGCTGAGACTTGAACCCAGGGCTTCCTGAATGCTATGCACATGCTTTCCTACTGAGCTATACCCCCAGCCCTTTTTTCAAATATTTTTTATCATGGATGATTGAATCCACAGATGTTGAACCCAAGGATTTGGATTGTAGTAAATTCTTAAGTAGTAAGGCATGTGCATACAAATTTACCACCCACTTTTAGCACTGTGTCCATGGCTGTTATTGTCAAGGCAAATTTGTGTGGTATAATCATTTCTAAGAGATGTAGTCTAAAAATCCCAGCCCTTCAACGTAACTACATTCCCCGTCTTGCCCCACTCAGGCTTGTGATGAGCTTTGTGCTCTGGTGAATGTCAGACATGTGCATGACAACTCAGCAGAGGCTCAGCCTTAAACATACATGAAGTGCAAGGCTTTTTAAATGCCATTATAACCCAACCATGGAAAGTAATCAAGAGCTTTATGCAGCATACCAGGATTTATTTGTTCACAGTGTTAAGTTCACTGGCTGCCTTCTAAGCCTATGGAAGTGTCCAAGCAGAAGTTTCAGAGTAGAGCAGTTCTGTAAATACCACAGCCTGAAAAAAATAAAAGTCCTGTTGGAATGCCACTTGTCATCAGTCTGCAGTGCCAAAGTGACAGGCCATGTAGAGGCCACTTCTTGGAAGCTAGAGCAAAGGGGTGGATGGGCGAAATTTATGTATGTGGTTGAAACTTTAGGATACAGTTTTGAACTGAGAGCCATTACTTGCCCTTTGTTGTATATCTAGATTAATGTGGGATCTGCATGTGTGTGATATGCAGGAATCCCTGGGTTCAAGCCTCAGCCATTCAGAAAAAAACTTTTTGGAAAAAATAGTTTCTGTTCCAAACATGTGTAGACTTCTTTTTCTTGTTCTTATTCCCCAAACAATACCATACAACAACTATTTAGGAATCTTGGAGTATCTAAAACATCTGAATCCCAGAGTAGCAAAATGTAACTTTCTGGTGATGAAGAAAAATCTCCCTCCCATTGGGAGTGATCAGGAAGTCCTGGAGGGGGACTGGAAGGCTCAGGGATTGCACCTGCCCCATGCTTTGTTTGA
This sequence comes from Callospermophilus lateralis, assembly GCF_048772815.1. Classification (NCBI taxonomy): domain Eukaryota; kingdom Metazoa; phylum Chordata; class Mammalia; order Rodentia; family Sciuridae; genus Callospermophilus; species Callospermophilus lateralis. Next base: position 847,464 of record NW_027514930.1, read on the forward strand.
GCCACATCATGAAGAACATACCCATATCTGGTTCACTTTGTGAAAGGGTAGACATTTCTTTGGAAGAATGAGAACCCCCAACCATAAGACAGGCAGAAAAACAAAACTAGTTTGGAGGAGAGGCATGAGAAAGGGAACCAAGGGAAGAAAAGAGCATGGGTGGTGAGCAGCGGCCGTTCAAGAGGGAGACTGAAGATGTAAAACAGCTGGGCTGCTGGGGTGACATGAAGCTGCTTGCATTAGGCCACCACAAGACACCCACCAGGAAGTCAGGAGATCTGGAGGCCGGTCCCTATGACTAACTAGCTGGTAAGCCTCTGCCTCTTTTGCCAAAGTGGGAGGGTTGGGTCAGATGTTATCCTGTGTGACTTTAAGCTCTGAAAGTCTTTGGTGCTAAGCCAATGAACTATTCTTGAAGGGCTCTCCAAGACCTGGCTGGCTCCATAAACATTTCCCAAGGTCTTATACTTAAGACACTGGCACAAAGGCGACTACAGCTCCAGAATCCCCATCCAGAGTGCGACCCGCCATAAATGCTTCCCATTGCTCCAACTACAGGAAGAATAACTAACTCTTAGAAAGCAGGCATGATGTACCAGACTGTTTTATAGATCCTTTCTGTCAATTTACATCTCTTAGCTCTCAATCTTACCAAAAAAATGAAAGTAGTAGTTAGGCCCTCCTGTTCTAATTTTACACATGAGGAAACTAAGGCATTTAGAGGTGAACTAATGTACCCCATGTTTCATTGCTAATCTGGCAGACTCTGGTGGAAAGGCATTGTAGCAGAGGGGGCTGTGTGGGCTGACTCTAGCATTGCCTTGAGCTGTCAGCATTCCCAGAGCACCTCATAGATGGGATACTTTAGGGACAGCTTTCCCTGGGAAGGCATTTGGACTTGATCCTGAGAACAGTGGAGAGTAGACTCCTGCAAGAATTTAAGGAGGAGTGTGGCTTGGGCAGATTTGGAGTTTGGATGGCTGTTCCTGCCACTGTATGCAAAACAGGGTACAGAATACGATGGGACAGGAAGGGCAGGCTGATGTCTTGGTGAGAGATCATGGAAAACTCAAGTCAGGAGGGGAAAGGGTGGCAGGCAGGGAGGTGGTGAGAAGTGCAAGGTCAGGATGATTCTTAATTCAGGGAACGCTTTATTCAAGGCACTCTGGGGGTGCTAATGTGTGCAGAGGTGTTCCCATATAGGTGCAGAACTGAGCCCCGGAAGTAAAGACAAGAATAAATGGGGGGTTGTGGCCTTGTCAGCATCAGGTAGCAGTGAAAGCCGGGAGAATGGATGATATCACCTTGAAAAAGTGTTACCCTGGAAGAGCCAGTCCTTTGAAAAATTCTTGCACTTATAGGCTACATTGAAAAGAAGTTGGCCACCAAAGTTGAAAAATGGCTGCTAAAGCAGCCATTCCTGAGCAAGCAGGGCCAAGGGTTTTATGAGATAGGTAATCCTGACCCTGGTGATAACATTTTTGAACCCTCACTGCATGCCTCACACATTTTTTTTGAGCACTTTGGGTACTCGGTATACTCATCTACTCTTCAAAAAGACCCAATGAGGGGGCTGTGGTTTTGGCTCAGTGGCAGATAGCTTGCCTTGCACAAGTGAGATACTGGGTTCCATCTTCAGCCCCACATAAAAATAAACAAACAAAATAAAGATATTGTGTTCATCTATAATTTAATTTAATCAGTAGTATTCTGATTCCCATTTTACAGATAAGAAAATTGAGAAGGCATGGAGACACTTCATCACCAGTTATCCATGGTCACATACATCATTTGACCAGAGGCACCTGGGAGATATGGTGGTGTTGTTTGGATATGAGGCGTTCCCCCAGAACTCTTGTGTTAATACAGGACTGTTCAGAGGTGAAATGATTAGATTATGAGGAGCTGTGACCTAATCAGTGGATTGATTCATTCGAAGAATGAATAATTTGAATGGATTACTGGCTGCTAACTGTAGGCAGGTGGGGCGTGGCTGGAGGAAATGGGTCATTACAGGTGTAATTTGGGGATTGTATTTTATACCTGGACACTGGAACTCTTTGCTTCCTGGCTGTCCTGTACTAAGCAGCAAAGCAGCATTTTTTTTTTTAACCATGCCCTTCAGCCATGATGTTTTCACTTTGGGCTCAGAGCAATGGATTTGGCTGACCAGGGACTGAACCTCTGAAACTGGGAGGTTGGAATGAACTTTTGCTCCTCTTTCTGGTCAGGTATTTTTGTCACAATGATGAAAAGCTGACTAACATATAAGGCCTTCGAGTTTTTATTGCTTGTGTCCATTTGGAAATCTTTGAGGACCTTCCCAAATTCTGCTGAATGAATCAGAGGCTGAGAAGGGAAGGAAGGTGTTGGACCTGTACTGACAAGAGGAAGAAGGTCAAAGGAAGTATGGGATTGTTTTTAAGGGGTCAGAGAATTGCTCATAGGCAAGATCAGTTCACAGGGAGATTTCCAAGGCATAGGCAGGAGGGGACTGGGCATTTCTGGACAGATGTGAGACGCGGACCAAAAGCACTGAAGAGAGAGAGACTGGAGGAACAAAGCAGGAAGGGCAGAGCTGTTTCAGAATTGGAGAGGGCATTGCTGACTTCATTGATATAAAATGTCCAGGAAAGATAAATTCACTGACAGGAAACAGATGAGTGTCATTCCTGGGCCTGGGGAGGAAGACTAGGTTCAGGGATTCTGAAACTAAACAGAGGTGATGGTTGTACAACAAGGTGAATGTACTACATGCTACTGAATTGTACACTTTATTTTTTATTGGTATTGAGGATGGAACCAAGAGCCTCATGCATGCCAGGCACATGCTCAACCGTTGAGCTGAACATCCCTCCCCCATATGAATTATACATTTCTAAGTATGTTATTTGAATTTTAATGCAAATATTTTTTTTAAAAAATTGGAGAAAGCAGAGGTGAGCAGGGAGTAAGGTGAGCCCTACCTCTGCCCATGCTTGCTCCCTATTTTGTAAAGATCTATATTCTCAGCATTGCCTAGTCCCTGGTACTTTCTTGCTTATGGAGAGGAAGCACTGTGAGATTTGGTCCTGTCTGGAAATGCTGACCATACAGTGTGTGCTCAGAGAATGTTTTAACACACAAGAGAATGAGGGAGATCCATTAATTAGCAGGTGGGAGGAAGGAAGGTAGTGCATGTTCTGCTTGGCTGAGGAGGAAGGGAAATGGAGTTGGCTGAGGACAAGAAAAGTCCTGAATTATTATGCGACCTGGGGAAAACCAGGGCCTCATTAACCTGGTCACATTGTTTATGTAGGTACTCTATATTCATTCATTTATTTTTATTTTATTTTTTTGAGCTCCCTGAGTGCAGAAGGGAAGTTAGATTGTGAAGCAAAGCCATAATTTGTTGTTAAAAGGTGGGGATTTTGGTGGGGTGATCAGAGAGGTAAGATAAGGATGTGGAGAAGAAGGCACTGATAGTAGATGGTCCAGGGGGCTAAGAGAATATGGAGGGGAGAGGCGTGGATGACTATAAAATGGAAAGGAATGATTCCAGGACTGTCATGGTGAAGAGCAAGTCACTGTCATTGGCAGTGGAGGTGGCTCAGGTGGAGGGAAATCATTGGGCCTAAGACCTGCATTGTTGCATGTCCAGGGCAGTGAATTCTAACATTTAGTGCTCAGGGGAGAAGAAAACTTGCATTTTTTCACCCTTAAAAATTAAAATCTTAAATTTTACTTAGTTATACGTTGGCAGTAATACATATATATATATAAATATATATATATATATATATATCTATATATATATCTATATATATATCTATCTATATATATATATATATACATACATTTTTTTTTAAATGTGTTAGGGTAATGCTTATTTGGGACTGAAGGGATATATGATCAAAATGATTTTGAAGGAGGTTTTGAAGGTTGGGAGGGCCTTAGATGTCCTTGGGCCATTGAGAGTGATGTCTCACAGGCGACCATGTCGGATGGCTTGTTGAAACAGAGACCATGAGTCTGTACCACCTCTAGGTTGACCAGGCTAAGCATCCCTTCCAGAAAGGACCTGGGTTTACCCTGGTGTGCCTGGCTGTTTACCAATTATTCTTTGTAGGATCATCTTTTCAAATGTTCACAAATGATTTGCTAAATATTCCTGTTTAGAAATTGAATACTCAGGATGTATAATTTCTGGGCTCCACCTCAACCTCCCTAATTTTATTTTATTTTTTAAATCAATCAGTTTGCTTTTATCTCCCTCCTCTTCTCCCTTCCTGGATATATGTTGATATTTCCCCTTATCCTCCAAGAGATAATGACCTAGGAAAGTTCTCCCCCACCACTCCCATCCTTAAGAATCTGAGATACAATTTTCCCGAGTCTTAAAATTTGAAGTGAAAATAACTAAGAAGATCTGAGGGGAGTGGGGGGCAGGAGAAGGAGCCTCAGGAGAAGGACATCCCTTTCCAATTCTCATTTCTGTTACTGACCATGTTTCTTCTGGGAAAGTTGCTTAATTGCTCTAACTTTCAGTTTCATTTATAAATTGGAGAGGTGATTACTGATCTGATAAGGTTTTGGGAAAAAATAAAGGAGTTATGCTTGTGAAAGTCCCTTAAACTTACTAGGACTTAATAATGCCTGTTCTTTCTTGACATACCATTTCTCCATTTGTTTTTAAGCTCTGGCCTCTTCTACATTTCCACCCTGGTGGGATAAGTGGTTTGAGAATATAAGGTAAGTGCTGTGATTTTTCTGTAAGACTGTCTTCAACATGTCCATGTTATTGGTGAGTCTGGTCTTTTCCGTGTGATCTTTCTTTCCTGATTTCGTTTCTCAACTCTTTATCTGGCATTACGGAGGGTTTGGGGCATTCTTAGTTATGTTTATAGTTTTGGTTAGTGTTGAAACAACTCATTAATGATAAGTTGCCACAGTCTGGCTCGGCACAAAATAACTGAGCCACCACAAAAGCCTTGTAGATTCAAACAGCAACTCTTTATTCCCGAACTCTCACCGGCACTCTACACCCACGTTCTGGGAAAATCCACACCTCCACTGGGCTCTGCATCCCAAATACTCTCTGAATCCTGCGGGAACTCAAGGAGCGGGTGCCCTATTCCCAGCAGGATCCACCCTAAACCCGGATCCACTCTAAACCCGGATCCGCCCTAAACCCAGATCCGCCCTAATCCCTGAGCAAGGTCACCTTTCATGGAATGTCACTGCAAATGACCTGGGTCCAAGGCAAGCCCATTTCCACAATGGAGAGTCCTCCCTCTAAACAACATTGGGTAGGCTGACAAGGAAATTGCCATGCGTCTTTCCTACTTGGCTATGGCTCTCAGCAATAAGTCTCCCCCTCCCCATTAAATGGTTAAATGAAGAACTGATTTCATAGCGGGCATAAAGTAAAACTGATGTAACTCCACTTCATCCTGCCCCACTTCTTTTATCATGATGAAGGGAATGAGTTCTGAGAACTTTTAGAATTAAAGTGTTTGAGTAGGGTCATTTTTAAAGTCTCTTAGTAGTGATGAATGAGAACCTTCCTGTTGTCTTTGATGGACATGAGACATTGGGAACCTCCCTAACTTGTTCAAGACATTACATGGGCCAGTGTCTCCTGGTCTATTGGGCACTAGCGTCTGCAGCTGACCTTCTTTGGCCTCTGCAGGGTGGTGACTGCTGTTTTGACTGCCATATGCCTGCATTCTGGGTCTGACAATGCCATTGACTCTTGAATTTTTATAAGAACATTGTATTACTCATGAATGGAAGAAATTTGAGAAGACATTCTACAGTTAGGAAAGTTTGGCTATGAAGAAAGATCAACTTTTGAGCCACTTAATTCTGTCTGCTTCTAGGAAAAGTGAAGTGATGTCTCCTTCCTACCCCAGGACAATATTTTATTATTTACTTACTTAAAAATAAGTACCTTTTAATTTATAGCTGGAATTTCAAACACGAATTTTAATGTAGCTTGGGTTCTCTCTTTCATATACACACTGTTTTTCTCAGAAAATGATTTTGTAACATCAACTGTTTTGAAATTCTTAATCATTTTATTTCTTCATTAGTAAGATGAGATGATGGATGTGAACATTAGAATAATTTAAGAAAAGAGCCTAGTGCCGTACCCAAAGTATAACAATCATTCAGTACATGGTTAATGCTATTTTAAATTCAGATTAAATGGGGGAAAAAACATTCAGAATCTATTCAGGCAGCATAGCACTATATGAAAAGGAGCCTATTGATTAAACACTTAGAAAGTTTCAAAAAAACCCCTTTTAAGTCCCAAGATATCAGCACTTGTGTGATGGATGTCTCCAGGCAGATAAAACAGTTGAGTCTTTTTAGTGGAAGAAACAGGAATCTTTTCACATGACATGGCACTTGAAAAATATTGCTGTAATTAAAACATACAGTATAGTTAATTTTCAGTAAATGTACATTTTTCATGTCTTGAAGAAACTTTACGGAGTTATTTAAGAGAAAAAGGAGGGATAGTCTACTGGAAATTAGCACTTGATGAGGTTGATATTATTGGCTTTTTTCCTCCCTTCTATTGAAGGTGGTCAAATCAATGCAAGGGTGAGCAAGTCCTATAAGTCTGTTTTCACCTCTCCTCTTCCCCTCCTCTGTACGGGAAAGACTGTGAACTTAGGTGGTGAGAAGTAATTCCCTTTTTTTATGGACCAAGTTCTCATTAAAATTTGGCCTTTTCTTCAGTTATGGGTACAGGCATAAACTAAAGTAAAACAGTTATACCTTGGAATCTGAGCAGAATTGGTTCCAGGACCCCTGTAGATGCCAAAATCTGCAGCCACTCAAATCGCTTATATAAAATAGTGCATTCTAGACACATCCTCCCCTGTACTTTAAATCATCTCTAGATGACATATAAGCACTAATGAAATGTAAATAATTGTTATACGGTATTGTTTAAGGAATAATGGCAAGAAAAAATTGTACAAAAATAATATCCTGAGGGGGATATTTTCAATCTGTGCTTGGTTGAATCTGAGGATGTAGCGCCCACCGATATGGAGACTAGCTGTATCAGGAATACTTTGACCTTTGTTATCTGTGAATCCATATCACATTACTATTGTTGCAGAGATTTCTAAATATTTTTTTCAGTCATCACAACTTCAAAATGATGGTATATAACTGACCCATTTTTGGATCTTGTAACTTTGTGTATTCATAAAGAGGCACTCATATTACCATATTGCAACTTTAACGTATTATGATAACAAGTCTAATTTGTTTCCCTTAAATCCTTTGTGTTTTATTTCATGCATTTCCTGCATTATTTGAAGGAAATACCCAATCATCAGATTGTCAGTGGGGTTCAGGGAATACAAAAGGTTAAGACCCTACTCTGTCACCTGTGGTCCAAATTTTATTCTGATATTGTCATGGTTCTCAACCATGTCTGCCCACTAGGATCATCTGAGAGACTTTCAGGAATTCCAGTGCCCAGACCAATTACAGTCATCAGTCCCTTAATCATAGGGATATGTTCTTGAGAACTGTGCCAGCCATTAAGTGATTGTATCATTGTGTGAACATCATAGAGTGTGCTTCCACAAACCTTGTGGGGCTGGAGGTGTAGCTCAGTGGTGCAGCACTTGCCTCAAGTGCATAAGGTCCTGCATTTCATCTTCAGACTGCACAAAACAAAACAAGAACACAAACCTAGTTGGTGTAGGTCAACCACATCATTGATCCTCTTGTTGTGATACAGAGACACTTGTAAACAAGAGATAGATGAGGTTGCTGCCAGTAAAACATGGCATATTCTTTTTTAAAAAAATATAACAAGGAGTACACTAAAATAATGACCAAAGGTATAGTGTAGTAAATACATAAATCAGTAACAGTCATTTATCATGATGAAGTTGTGAAGTTGTGAAGTTGTGAAGATGTGTTGTCTGTAGCTGTATTGCTTTATTTTTACATTCCTGGCAGGATGATGCTTGTTTAAACAACACCAAGTGATGTGTTCTGCAGTACTTACTTTCCAGCTCCTTTATGATCTTAGGAGACCCCTGTTATATCTGCAGTCCCTCTTCAATAGAAATTCCCTTCCATGGTATGTAATTGTAAATGCAGTTCTCTGAGGTGATCCTGGGTGTGAAGTTGAGGTTGAGAATTCTTGCTCTAAATATTCAGATAAATCGGCCAACTGCTTTCTCTTCCTAGTCTTCAGATAACAAATTAAATTTCATGTTCACAATAGAATATTCAAACTGAGAGAAAAGGACAGTTCTGCTACCTTTCTATAGATAACTGTTGAGGGTGGGGGGGGGTGTCAAAACAATAGCTCAGCCAGGCAGATTGTCCTGAAATTTGAGGTCATTTGACATTTGTTCTCACATGTACTGGTCCTGAATTTAATCTTAACCTCACACCTACCTGCAGAAGAGACCCTGACTATGTGCCTGGGTACTTAAGTACTCTGGTCCTATGGAATGAGGGGCAATCAAATTGTTTTCTAATCTAGGTATCTGTATTTCTCTCTGGGAGATATAAATATAACTACAAATATAAACTGGGAGGTTCACAATTGGCCTTGGAAACCCTGGAGGCTTACTGATCCCCCTGGGCGCTAGTCGTGGGCTTCCTCTTCCTGTCATTCCTCCTCATCATCGCATCAGTCCCTCTCTATACATGACATTGGACTTTTAACTGCCTTTCCTGGAGCAACTTACAAATTTTATCCGAGACACCCTCGAGGTTGAGATTATTTTGTGTTGCTTTATTTCTTAGGAAGTTATTAAAATCATTACAAATGGGTGGCAGACTATTAGGGGCTCTGTAACCGCTTTACTGAGATAGAATTCATACAGCATGCAAATTACCCATCTGAAATGTCCTATTCAAAAAAGTTGTAGCATATTCAGGGGGTTCTACTGCTCATATCACAATTAATTTTATAATATTTTCATCACCCCACAATAAACTTTGTGCCCTTTAGCCATCATCCTCCCTCTGCTTCTCCATGTCCCCTCCCTCAAATGCTTATCTACTTCCCACCTCTATAGATTTTCCTATTCTGGGAATTTCTTTTAAGTGAAACCCTACAATGAGTGCCTCTTGTGACTAGCTTTCATCTAGCATGAACTTTTAAAGATTCATCCATGTTAGCACTTAATTCCTTTCTATGGCTGAATGATACTCCACCCTACGAATGGATCACATTTGATCTAATCATTGGCTGATGGGCATTTAAATTGTTTAACTTTTGGCTGTTAACAGTAAGACTGCAGTGAACATTTGTGTACAAATTTTTCTTTTGCATGGACATATGCTTTTGTTCTTTATAAACCAAGAAGTAGAAATGCTAGGTCCAAATGATCACTCTGTCTTTTAAAGGAACTGCCAGAGTGTTTTCCAAAGTAGCCACAGCATTTTATATTCTCTTAAGGTAGAGAGTGTTTTTTATTGCTGTGTTAACTTCTTAGGAAGGTACTGAAGTCATTACAGATGCTTATTTAAGTCCAGGGTTTGTTGAATGAATCAATGGCAGAGTTTTGGGGACTGTTAGAGGGTGCTAATGTTTCCTTATCCTTGTCAATACTTGTTATTATCTGAATTTTTTATTATAGTCATTTTAATTGATGTGAACTCCTGTTTCACTGTGCTTTTGATTTGTTTTTCCCTGATGTCTAATGATAAGCTCTTTTTTTTTTTTCATTTGAGTGGCAGTTATTTAACCCTATCTATTTTCTGCCTACCATGTGATATGCACCTTTTTCTCTGGGTGGACATGTCTAGAAGCAACATCTTGGGGCTTATCAGAATGGAGTTTTGGTGTATGCATGTAGGGTATGGATGTGTATAAGTCCTGTCTCTCATACTGAGAATCTTGGTCGAGGTCCTGTTCTTAATACTAACTTACCAAGAAAAGGAAAAACCTCATTAATTCTTGGAAGCTTAATTAGGAAGATAAAGTTATAAAAAATAATGAAAGAATATGTGAACAAGGGTAGTATAAATAATCTGAGGTTATTTGGCCAAATTATGATAGGAAATATTATGACAATGTTTGTACTTGGCAATGTACTTTTATATGCTTGTTGACTTCCATTACTTCCATAGTATTCATACATGGGCAACAGTGGAGCTCTAGGTTTCCATTTAACAAATCCACAAGGACCTTGGAAGTGCTTTTTACAGAAGGGAAAAATAATTTGTTATTTTATTCCTCTGTGTTGATTCATGGAATTTCCTATGCAGAACACAAATATGGTACTGTTACTGGTTCTTTGTCTTTTAAATTCCTAGAAACAGAATGCTGGGAATGAATTTGAATCAGAAGACAAAGTCCTGGGTTGAACATTCACAGTGTCTTGCACAGGGAAGGTGCTTGATAAATTTTGTTACATCAATGAATGAGGATTGCACTTCATTTCTCTAGGCTGTAGTTTTATGAATCAAGAGTTTTAAGTAAAGAAAGGTCTGACAAATATGAAGTCTCTTGCAGCTCCAAAATTCCTCTGCACAGGGATAATTGCATTCCCAGCTTTTTAGACTAAAAGAACAAGAAAATATTATAAGCCTTTTCAGAGTGTCCAGTACTAGTTGAGCGTCACTAATCTGATGTCCACAATACTTGAAAATCCTAAGCTTTTTCAGTTGTTGACATGATGCCCCCAAGTTTTCAAATTTTGGGACGTTTTTGATTTGGGATTCTCTGATGAGGAATGCTTAACCAGAAGTTTATGCAAATATTCCATTCTGAAAAATCTCTCAGATTTTAAATACTTCCAGGCATTTAAAAGAAGGGATACTCAAGCTGTATACTCTCTGGGATAGAGTCTTGCCTGTTAGCCACATCTTGGCTGCCCCATTCCTTTGGTGATCAAGGACCTTCTCATTACTGTAGAGTCTTCTGCTTGAAATATGTGTACATGGCTCAGTTATAGAAATTAAATTACTTTTCTCATAGCGAAACTGTGAAGCAGCCCTAAGTGAGTATTTGCAAACTGAGAATGACCAGTGAGGTCATTTTAATTGGAGACTGTATTTTACCATGGCTGATTTCTGTTGGCTTTATTGCTCTTCACTCCTGTAGCCAAGCTAGCTGATGGAGATGCTGGCAAGAGCTGGGTCTCAAGTGTGCAGATCCAGCCAGCTCCTGGCTGTTGCTGAGATGCTGAGGCAGTGTGGGTTCACAGGGGTGCACTTTGCTGGGGCCTTCTGATAAGTGTAGCTGCATGTTCATATGAGGTGTGCATGGAGAAATTGCCACCTTGTCCTACACACAGGACAGAATCCCTGGAGACCTTTTATCATTGGAGAGGAATTATGGGTGAAGTGCCTTTGAGTTGAATGGAGCCCGTGCTAGTGTGGATGGTGATCCCAGTTGTCGGTAAAGGTGAGAAGATCAAACTGGGTTTTGTGACACTTCCAGGAGCAAACAGATGGCCATCAGTTTTTGAATTTTGAGAGGTTTATTTTAAACTCATCTTTCTTCTATCTTTGCCCCTTTTCTCTCTTCACTCAGGGTGAGGGATCAGACACTCTTAACCTCTCAGACACCTGGGGGGGTTCTCAATAAAAAAGCCAATGACACTATGTCCTTTGAATTCTTTTCTAAGATGTCATTTCAAACACTTGTCTTCTTTACTGTTATCGATGTACAGAAAAGTGAGCCTTGGCAGAGCAACCTCTCTTCATGGTAGAGCAAATTTCACTCTGAATACCTGTCTTTGTGTGAGGCTCACTTTCAGATACCTGTCCCTCTCCCTACCACTGGTTTTCCTCTATTCCTTCATCACTTTATCATCACCCAGAGCTGATTGAGTTTCTTATGCATCATCCCACCTATAAGCACTGTCTGAATCAGGATTGAGATTGACATCTGACTTCAGTCTCTTTTGTTTGGGAGACTCTTTTTGTGACCTTATTTCCAGATCTCTTTGATTCGGCAGCGAGGACTGGTTATCATTAACTTCAGTGTGCAGTAGATGTTTGAACTATGCTGCATAGTCAAGAGTTGATGTCTTAAAAATATATATATGCATGTATGTCAAACGGGGTAGTTAAGAGATCAATTGTATAGTACCTGATGAACCTTGTAAAAGCATCAGGACAGTTAACAAATGATTCATTAAGATCATATCAAAAAACCACAAGCTCTCTTTTTAAATTCCAAGAAGCTTTAAATATCAGCAATCCACATCTCCTCTCCCAGCAGAAAAGGGTCTTCTCCTGCTGCTGTTTGCCTCATTTTGAGCCCAGGTTCCCTAGGCTGTGGTCCACAACTCAGAGTTGCTGGGTCAGTGATTAGGAGAGAGGATTTCTGGTCCCTTGTTTCTCTGTGAAACGTTCCTCTCCACTTCATGGGAACTTGGGCTCTTTACGACTTTTTGCATTTGTTCATTCAGTTGTTTGAAAAAGCCTGTGGAGTTTGGACCCCTGGACAAAAATCCTGTCCACTCCCCCCCACCACAGGAGGCTGACAGGTACCTCTTTTACTGTTACATGGGTCCCCACCTCCCACACAGGGGTCCCTCTTCCCATATCCCCCCATGAGACCCCTCCTTCCACATGCCACACAAGGTCCCTTCCTCCACACACGTGGTGGTTACCTTCTAGAAGGTGCAGACTATGTCTCAGAAGGACCCATTTCAGCACACAGCAGGCAGCAGGTTCACATCCACTGGGCTGAGTTTGGAGGTTGGTGCTGAGGATTTTAAACATTCTCCTTTCCCATCTATAAGATGAGGTCACCATCTCCCTTGTCTAAAATGTGATCCTGTGTGCGACAACACTCCAGAAAGACAAGTGCTGCATAAGCCTGTTAGTGTCCTCCATCCACCTTGGCTTCCTGCCTTATATCACCGTATTTCCATCTCCTCCATTCCTTCAAAACCTCTTTACTCCTTATTCGTGTCCTGACTCCCTGCTTCCCTCCCTTCTGCCCTCAGATGGGAAGGAAAGCATGAGTGAAAAAAAATCTATCTGGTTCACAGTCATCGTTTCCTGTCAGTGTGTGTTTAATGCTGCTCTTGCCCTGTGCACATGTCTCCCAGCGTAGCTGCATCTGTGTGGCAGTCAGGAGATGCTGCCTACCCTTCACGGGAGCACCCATCTGTGTGTGTGGACTCCTCCATTTGCTACCGCTGCCTCTGTATTGTGTGTTCTTCCCAAGTCTAAGCATGACAGAAAGTGTTTGTTCTCATAGATTAAACCCAGTACCCAAGCACTTTCTACACTGTGTGGGTACCATTATAAAACAGAGGAATTTTCACACCAACGTAGTCTGCCTGTTCTGTCGACAGCTGGGTGACAGTTCTGTAGAATCAGTACAGAGGTGAAGTTTTAGGTGAACCACAATGATGTAGCTTGGCTTTCGTGAAGGTGAGAGGTGAAACTGAATCCTCAACAACAGTTAAGAACTGAGCCTCATTGCTTATATTAACATCTCTTTGTATTTCTTTGCCCTTTCATCATATGGAAAAAAAAATGGCAGGGAGAGAGAACTTGGGTGAATGGCAGGGAAAACGTTCTAGTGACATCTTAGCAGGGTCTGTCCCCCTCTTTTGAAGGGACCTTGTATAGAGTAATTACAAGCATCCCCTGAAAAGCATTAGCATTAACCTTTACTAGATTAAGATTTTGTTTCTTAGCCACACTCAGATCACAGACTCTTCCACAGGTTGGAAAGTTCTCCGTGAGTACAAACTAATGAAAACATTTACTGAGTTTTTTTTCATTGTGATGGAAACAAAATGGGGAGCTGTCCTCTGAGAAAAAGCCCAGAGTCCTCAGGAGCTGTGTGGTGATGGAAGGTTCTGCCCTTGGTCGGATTCAGGGAGCAGCTCTTCCCTGTGGTAGAAGGCTGGAACTTCTGTTTATTGCACTCTGATTCCACCCACCCCACAGCCTGTAGCACATTAGAGCCTTTGGAAACCCATTGTGTATTCAGAACCATCACTGTGTCACAAAATAAGGGACAGGAAATTCATCTATTAGGTAATAGAATCACAGAGGAGACCCTGTTAGATTTGTTGATAAACTGTCAAGAGGAACATTAAAAACTGTGGCCTAGCTGGAGTCTCCTCCCCAGACTAGGAGTCAGATCGAGGGAAAGACGGGAACCTGCCTGCGTTCATTCAAACAGCATTCACTGAGTGCCTGGTGACCCAGCAAAAAGATATTAGCTTCTCATGTTCCTCATGACCTGGGACAGGAGATGGACAGATATAAAGAGAATAGCAGATGGTGGTGGAGAGGTGTACACAGGAGTCCAGGGAAGCCCAAAGGAGGGCAAGGCCAAATCCAACTAAACCCAACCGGGCATAAGAGGGTCAGGTTGAGGACTGTGTTTTCAGGGAGGCAAGCCCTGGTTGAGTTCTATATAAAGGAAGGTGGGCGGAGAACAGAAGAGGCAGAGGAATTCCTGCAGGGCTCCTTAGAAGGACTGGCTTCAGGCCAAGTAAGGTGCACACCTGTCATCCTAGTGTCCTGAGAGGCTGAGGCAGAAAGATCACAAGTTTGAGGCCAGCCTCAGAAACTTAAGGAGACCCTGTCTCAAAATAGAAAGGGCTGGGACTGAAGCTTAGTAGTAAAATTCCCCTGAATATTTTGTCCTTAGTCTTGGGGAAGGAATCAGTTCAGCAGGTGTTCACAGAAAGGAGGAATCTCATTTGGGGAGTCTCCTAGCAGAGCAAACCCAAGGGTCTGTATCTGATTCTGTAAATAAAGTTATATTAGAGTGTGGCCCCACCCATTCTTTTGTGTGGCTACTACATCAGAGAGAGACTGTGTGGCACACTGCCTATATTGGGTGTGTTTTAGAAAAAGTTTAGTGACCTTGGCCATCACATATTTTTGAAACTCTCAATAAGAGTACTCATAGTCCAGCCCCAGGGCTCTATCTACTTCCTGGACCATCTAATGAATTTGCTTCACCCCACCCTACCTGCCACTCAAGTCAGGAGCCTCTGGTCTCTAAACACTCTGGAAGTAGAATAGTGTCTGTAGTGGAGGTAGGGGGCTGAGCATTTCACTCTATATATCTCTTCAAAAACATCTGATCACCCCATCCTGCAACTGTTGGAGACTCCTAATTTCTCAGGACCTCTGCTACTGTTTAGCAGCTTGGTAAGTGTTGCCCAGCAAAACCAGGATTTGCAACACTGATGGGAGTCACAGTCATTGGGAAGTACTCTGTATTCTTTGATGCAGCAGCCCATGCTTTAGTGACTTCTGTGCCCTAGCAAGTGGGAGAGGGAAGCTGCAGGCAGAGCATGAAGAAACACAAAGAATGCATTTCTAAAAGTGGCTGAGCCAGGCTGAACTCTTGGCTAGTAAGAGCTAGAAGAAATAGAGCAACAGCCATTTCCATTTTATAGATAACAAAACAGAGGCCCCGACAATCTAGGTAACTTCGTTTTGACTGCCAGTAGACGCTGCCTCTGATCCCTGATAAGGAGGGTGTTTCTTCCTGTGGAGATGTCCCAGTGAAATGCCTGATCAAGAAGTCATGAATTTCTGTTGCAGACTTTCGAAAGATGTGGCTTTTGAGGATTAGGTACAGCTAAGATCCTCTGTAGGGCTAACTTCTTCTTTTAGTCCCAATAACCACCAAGGTACTATTTATCAAATAATGTTGCAATTTGGGATCTGATTTCTGACTAGTTCTTTATATAGAAAACCACTGGTAGGAAATAAGGGTGACATTTTCCAAACCTTCCTGGAAAATATAGATACAAAATGAGAATGAAGCAGATAGAGTCGTCCAGATTTCCAACCAGCATGATCATTGCTATAGAAAAATCGGTTTATAACTATTCACTTCTTAAAACCTTTCACTATTTATTGCTCTGCTGTTCTTTGAGGAAAAGACCAAAGTCCTTGTCGTGGCATTTGAGGTCTTTCCTGTGTGGGCGCTGCCTGTCTCATCTGTCTCACCTCTCAGTATCTCACATATTTTCCTTCCCGCCTAAGTGGGTTCCTACATTTGGACCCACCTCAGTACTTTGAAAGACATCTTTAAATTGTCTGGCTCATTCCCACATTGTCCTCCCATCTCAGCTAAGTTAGTATTGGATCTGGGAGGCCTTCTCTGAGCTTTGGAGATTGAGTTGGGTCTCCTCCCTTGCCCAGTCCTGAATCATGTCAGCTATACCGTTCAGTTTCTTGTTCACTCTTTCTCTTTAGATTATAAGCTTCTTGTAAGAATGCTGCTCTTTTTTCAGTTTTGATTCTATAGTCACCAGGAAGCGGAATCCACTTGTACTAGTTACTATAAATGGGATTTGTGGTGAGAAAATATATAAAGCAATAAAGAAATCCTGGTGGAAATCTAATATCTGTAAGGAGCTGTCCCTATTGGAACCACAGTGGAAATTCCTCAAGATGGCGCAGGTGTTTTGTGCCTCTCTGCTCCTCTGCACCCAAGTTCTATTTGCCCTTCTGTCTCCTGTTGGTTTCTTGAGCTCATACACATGACTGCATGAAGTTTCTGCATGATCTCACTTTGCCCATGTGGCCTCCGATGCCCCCCACCCCCCAGCCCTGGCAGGCACTCCTAATCTCATGGCTTTATTTCCTGCTCCCCATTCATTTGGTTCTCTGTTTCTCACTTGCAAATTTCTAAGCAAGCACACTGGTCAGCCTACTCACCGTTCTGAGTCAAGGCACACCAGTCAGAGGTCATCATCTTGTAGGTGGGGTCTCCTGGAGTCAGGTCCTCACCACAGACCAATCAAACATGTTTGGAGCTGGTGAGGTTCTATGGGTCAGAACCTGGCTGCCATGATGGGCATCTCTTATTTTGGTTTCTCTTCCTGTCTCTCTGCTGACAAGGATGTTAGGCATGTATATTTTATGGACTTGATGGTATCCTTTGTTGTTTTTCATTTTTTTAGATATCATTAATGGAGCTCGAGAAAAATGTGTATTGCCTCCTATGGATGGCTACCCCCACTACGAGGGGAAGATCAAGGTAAGGCTGAAGCATCACCTGCTCATTTCCATCATCCTCAATCTTCCACCCCACCCCCCCAGATACAAATGAGTGAGTGAGACCTGGAAGTGAGTTATTTAAGGGGTGCCTCCATCCTTCAGTATTGCATTGTGGCCATCATGACCCTTCTTTGCTTATGCCAACCCCATGGAGTTAGTCAACATTTACCCTCCATGGTCACACTGGAAGAGCCTGGCCCGCTTTGGGTGCCTGCCATAATGCTGCTTTCTTTTCCAGCCTCTAGTGGGTGGGTGCTTCCTGTGAGGGTTTCTTAGTGTCCACCTGCCCCCTACCCCTACCTCCCTGCCGTCTTAGTCCCAGGCTCCTGATCATTTAATCCAGGCTATAATTTTGGTGCCACATTTGCATTTGTGGTGAGTACCCAGCGATACTGGGCCACTCTTTCAGAGTTATCATTTTTTATTTTTTGGTGCTGGGGACCAACCCATGCCTCATGTATGCTACGCTCATTCTCTAACACCAACCTGCAGCCCCAGCCCAATGTTACATTTTTTTAAAAATCCATAGCGACAGTAAAGAGATTAGTGGTTGCCAGGGGATTGGGGGGGTGGGAGACATGAGGTAAAGCAGAAGGGATTATTTAGGCAATGAACTATCCCATTGATAATTTCATGGTGGATGCATGCTATAATACATTTATCTAAAGCTATGGAATGTACAACACCAAAGGTGAAGCCTAATGTGGATGATGGTCTTGAGTTGATATTGATGTGTTCATGTAGGTCACTGATTATAGCAAATGTAACACTCTAATGCAGGATGTTGATGGGAGTGCTGTGTTGTGGAGAAGGGTGCATAGAAGCTCTGTACCGTCCACTCACTTTTGCTGTGAACCTAAAACTGCTCTAAAACATAAAGTCTATAGTTAAAAAGAAAATTATATAGCCTGCCCAGTAACTTTCAGGGAGAAATTTCAGTTTAGGTCTGCAGTTATGACTGTGAGACCAACCTGGCAAGCACTTGCTGATCTCCTTTGGAGCAGGTGCTCCCCGATGCTCAAATTGCACTCAGGCCCACCTGCCCACACTCTGTGTTTCAGGCACTGGTGAAACCCTAGTTTCCAGAAGACGTGCATTTGGCCTTGATAAAACTCTGCTAGGCATGGCCTCTCCTGGCCTCACTCTACAGCTGTGGCCTAGCTGAAGCCAGTGTCTTCCTGTGGGTGCTCCAGGTGTTGAACATCTGGTCATCGTGGCTCAGCAACCACTTGCTCTGTTGTTAAGCTATGGTTTGAACCATTCACCCTGCTATCACCCTTTATACCCCCTCCTTCTCTCAGCAGATGGGTAGGAGCCCAGGGAATGGAGAGCTGAAAGGTGTTCATGTGTGTGCTTGTCATTTCAGTGGATGAAAGATATGTGGCGCTCGGATCGCTGCTACGCAGACTATGGAGTGGATGGGTCCACCTGCTCATTTTTTATTTACCTCAGTGAGGTAGGTAAGTAGCTCACTTCCTGTGGCTCCTGGTGGGGTGCATGTGTGTGGTTAAACTGTTTTGTGGCTGAGCCTGGAATTTGAAAAGTTTCAAAATGTGTAGTGTTGTTTTTATATGGAGGAATTATGGTCTTTTTGTCATTATTCTCCCCACCTCTCAAAAGATTTTTTTTTCATTAGTAGAAAAACAGGCTTGAGTGAGCTGTTCACTTTTTCCTTCAATTTTTCCTATTGTGAAAAACAGGTAATGTGAGATCTACCCTCTGAACCACGTTTAAGACCAATTCAGTGGCATTGAGTACTTCCACAGTATTGTGCAAACATCAGCGCCACCCATCTCCAGAATCATTTTCATCTTGCACAACTTAAACTCTGTACCTAGTTAGCACTAATTCCACACCTCTGTCCCCTAGCATCTAGCAGTCATCATTCTACTTTCTGTCTCTTTGAACTTGACTATTCTAGTTACCCCCTAAAAACAAAATCGTATAATTTGCATCTGGCTCACTTCACTAATCTTCAAGTTGTAGTATGTGTTAGAGTTTCTTTCCATTTTAAGACTGAACCATATGCCACTGTGTTTATATACTACCATTTGCTTATTTATCCACCTATCTGTGAATGCTTGGGTTGCTTCTCCATTTGGCTTTTGTGAATAATGCTGCTTTGAGCCTGGGTGTATAATTTTCTCTTGAATACCTTGTTTTTAGTTCTTTGGAAAGTATATACCCAGAAATGGAATTACAGGATGATTCAATAATTCTATTTTTCATTTCTTGAGGACCTGCTGTATTGTTTCTATGACAGTCATACCCTTTACATTGCCACCAAAAACAAGGGTTCCAGATTCTCCACATCTTCACCAATACATGGTACCTTCTGTGTTTTCGATAGTAGCCATCTCTATGGAAGTGAGTGATAAAACTCATTGTGGTTTTGGTTTGCATTTCCTTTTTTAGTGATACTGAGCTTCTTGTCATGTGGCCAGAGTTAGCCATTTTCTTAAAGGTTGAATTAGTTACTTTTGCCTTCTCTTACTTCTGTTATTGCACCCTTGAATTTAAATAGAAGCTTTGTTTGTTTGTTTGTTTGTTTTAAATAAGGATTGCAGAGCATTTTCCAGACCACACTGGATTTGCTATAGGCTTCAGTGATCTTCATTTCACCTTTAGGAAAGTCAAGGAGTGGAGAGGTGTTAAGGTCTATACAGAAGCAGCTGAAGGGGAAGAACCTCTAGGGGACCAAACCCTGCTACTTCTCCTTCTCCCACTGATGGCCAGGCCAGCCCTCAGGGCTGATGAAACAGATGAAGACCAGATTCAGAGAATGCAGCTCAGTGGGCTTTCTGCTGCCATTTCTTTTTCATCCTATCCTATTTTTGTGTGCTGTTGATATTGCCATTTAGCCAACATTAATAGCTCCCCGGTGCTCCATGGAAAATGACTCCAGTTTTGAAGCTAAATTAAATGTGTTTGCCATAGTTTTCATTGTGATGTTACAGGGCAAGTTCCCATTGTAGAGCTGAGGCCACTAGAGTGGTCCTTTCTTGCTGGCTCTTTCAATCACATCAGACATGTCTCTCAAGAGTACTAGGCATACTTTCATTGAAGGGATAGGAAAAGGGGACACTCTCAAGGAGAGAGTGAGTCCTCTCAAAGAGGAGACGAACAAAATGCCCCTCCTTCCCTCAAGTTTCATTGAGGGTCCAAGGAGAGTTTCCAGAGAGTCCCACCCATGTCTACCTCTTGACTTTTGACTGACAACAGAATGATATCAGTCTTCTAAGTCCTCACTGTGCATGGTAAAGGTCCAGGACAATGTTAGGTCATTTTGGCCCATGCTTGTCACAGTGCTAATTGGGTCCTCTTGTTATAGATTTTATGGTTAGGGTGAATTATCCTTATCTCCCTGACTTCTTTTCTTTTAATATTTATTTTTTAGTTGTAGTTGGACACAATATCTTTATTTATTTATTTCTATGTGGTGCTGAGTGTTGAACCCAGGGCCTCACTCGTGCTAGGTGAGTGCTCTACCTCTGAGCCACAACCCCAGGCCTCTCCCTGACTTCTGAAACCTGGTCTGTGTAAGGGTCACAAAAGTCCCCCCTTCAGAGTAACTTGTGTTCTTATGGGCATTTTGAATCCACATTTCTCCTGCATACGAAGGTTAGCTTGGTAGGACCAGCTTATTGAATGATCCCTTAACCTCATATTCCCACCACTTGGGTCTCTTAGTGGGATTCAGGTGCCTTTCTTTTCTGCTTCATAAGGTGACAGGAGCAGACCTCTTTTGATTACAGAAGTCAGGTCAGTATTGGTATTCAGCGTGCCAGCATGTATCCCTGCATTCTATGGAGTTTGCCTCTCTTTTTTGATCATTCCCTCTTTCTTTAGTACATTTAAATCAGACTTTTTTTGTATAGTGCAGGGGATTGAACCCAGGGCTTCTCATATGCTCTATCACTGAGCTATACTTCCAGTCCCACAGACTTTTTAAAAAAAATTTTTGACAAGTTGTTCAATGGCCACTCTGTGGCCATCATGAGAACCCCAGAATAAATGAGTTTAGAACCTCTTGGAAATTAAAAGTTCAAGAGTTGGGCTTGTGCTTTGCCTCATTAGCAGGCTGCTAGCAAATACATTTTTATTTTTATGTTTTTATTCTACTGAAGACTGAACCTCTACCACTGAGTTACATCTCCAGGCCCACATCTACCCTTTTTTTTCAATGTTGAGACAGGGTGTTGCTAAATTGCTGAAGCTGGCCTGGAACTTGCAATCTCCTGCCTCAGCCTCCTGAGTTGCTGGGATTATAGGCATATGCCAGGGGCCGTCTGACTACTGGTTATCTCTGTGTGTTTCTTATTTGTGACTTGGGTGGCCTGTGGCCTAAGTTATCATTTCCTTCTGTAGGGGGTTAAGGCTTGGGTCTACAAATTAACCTTCACTCCAGTGAGAAGTCAATTAGAAGTACTTTTCCTGCCCCGAGGGAGAGGCTTCTCATTCAATTTAATTTTCAAGTTTTCTTCCCCTTTCCCTGTGATAGAATATAGCCAGAATCCAACTGTGCACTATGATTGACAAACCGAGCCAATTTCACACCTTCCCAAGAAGGAGAGGACTGAGGACAGAATAGAGGATTTTACATTCCCACTTCAACTTCCTCTCCATCTCTGAGGCAGGAGCTGGGAAGCTGTCGGGGTGCAATAAAGACCACTGAAAAGCCAGGTGCAGTGGTACATTCCTGTAATCCCAGCAATTCAGGATGCTGAGGCAGGAAGATCATATGTTCAAAGCCAGCTTCAACAATTTAGGGAGGCCCTATGAGACCCTGTCTCATAAAAAATAAAAGGTCTGGGGTTGTTGCTCAGTGGTTTAGTGTCCCTAGGTTCAATCCACAGTACGAAAGTGGGGGGGACCTGCTAGAAAGGGACTGCAATTATTCATGACCTGTTTCCTTCCTTTGAGACCACTGCCCACTCCCAGTTCCCAGGGGAGCTGAAAGGAAAGAAAAGCAAGGTTCTGAAGCAAAATTGAAAGGACTGCTGGACAGATTTGGCTCTGCATGGGTCATCTGTACTTACTTTGGAGACAGAGTGTTTCCTTTCAGGACATGATTCTTGTAGTCACAAAGTGTGGAATGGGAATTCATTACTCAATCACTCTTTTCTGAAGATGATCAGGTTTTCCCTTTTGTTTAGGCAAATTCTAAGTGAGCACTTCTTGAACATCTGTCATAATCATCTATTGTCAACTACTGAGAACTCATTTTCTTTCCATCATGCTGTGTGCTCATCCTAAGAGTCAGATGGGAGAGGAAGAATGATCCAGGAAGGATAGAGATGGTTTCTCTTGGGAGAGTGCTAGGAACCTCTTTTTTAAGTTTTATTCTAAAAATAACCCTGAACCAGGACTTTAAAAAATTTTTTTTAATCAAAGCATCATCAAGTTACCTTATAAGAGTTCAAAAGTTTCACTGTGATGGTCACTTCAATAGGATTACTTACTGCCTTAGAGCCTCATAACTGAACTTCAGCTTCCATTTCTCCTGTTTTCTATGTTTTGTGATTTTGGGAAAGTGACTCAACTTCTTCATGCCTGGGGTTCTTCCTTTAGTAACTATTAGTTTTAATTTTTGTTTGGTTTTGAAAGACCTTACCTTGAGTGTATTGTGAGGATTCTCGTTTCTATGAGAAAGTACTTAGAGCAGAGCCTAGAAATGGAAGACAGGCAATCAACATAACTGATACATTTATGGTTTTCAATGTCATCATTATTTGAAGAAAGTTGTGGCCTGTCACTTAGCCTTGGACGTTATAAGTGGGCTTTTGGTTCCATTTTAGAATTAAAATCAATGTATGGTTCTTGCTCACCAAATCTGATTTAACTTTAGATCCTTTGACTTCTGGTAATTTAGAAATTCAACTGTTCCCTTGATGCTTTTTTTTTAAATTGAAAAATAGAAATTGTCTAAGTTTGTGCAACACAATGTTTTGATACACTCATATATTGTAAAAGACCAAATCAAGCTAATTAGCATGCCCTTTACCTCACTTTTTTTTAAATGGAAAGCACATTTCCCCTTACCTGTTTATCTCTGGATATGATGCTTGTGTTTGCATTTAAATTGTGAGCTGGTGGTTGGGGATGTGGCTCAAGTGGTAGCACGCTCGCCTGGCATGCGTGCGGCCCGGGTCCCAGGTTCGATCCTTAACACCACATACAAACAAAGATGTTGTGTACGCCGAAAACTAAAAAGTAAATATTAAAAATTCTCTCTCTCTCTCTCTCTCTCTCTCTCTCTCTCTCTCTCTCTCTCTCTCCATCTCTCACTCTCTCTTTAAAAAAATAATAAAAAAATAAATTGGGAGCTGGTGTATATGGAGTCAGTATACCCACTATAATTGTTAATGTGAAATTGGCAGAGATGGTTTCCAAAGCCAATTAATTCCTTCAATTAATTCCCATCTAGTATTTTAAATCCTAGATAATACCTCAGTCATTGTTGGGGTTTGCTGGTCTGGTTTTGGTTTATTTTTTCGTTTTATGTCTCTCCCCCATTTCCCCTTCCCCTCTCTCCTCTCTCCCTGTTTTCTTACTTCATTGAACCCTGAAGATTGATAATTTCCCATATCATATGCCAGATTTCTCTAGCGGGTGATAAGATAACCTAGAGGGATATCCTTATTTGGCTTCTCAACTTGATCAGCATATGCCCCAGTGACTTTTGTTCTAGTTATCCTATTGAAAGAGCCAATTCTTTTTTCTATCTATTTTCAACATTAGAAGTTTGACAGATCTCACAAGGAAATAAAGTAAAATGCCTCATCTTTTTAGTTACCTGGTGAATTGCAGCATCAGATGCAGAACGGTGTTAAAAAAAAAAATTTAGTTGTAGCTGGACACAATACCTTAATTTTCTTTATTTTTATATGGTGCTGAGGATTGAACCCAGGGCCATGCTCATGCTAGCCTAGCGCTCCACTGCTCAGCCCCAGCCCCAGCCCTGTCTTAATAAGTGGCATTCTTTCTTCCTTCCTTCATTCCTTCTTCTTAGGGTTGTCTCAGTGGCCAGATCCCACTGAATTACAGATTTAGAAACCTTCACTTTTGCCCTCATTATGTGTGATCTACAGATCATTTTTGGTTAATCATGTAGGAAGTGAAGCCATCAGAATGACTGACCCTTTATAGTATCCCTGTGACTGCTTGTTATATGTCTGACACTGCACTATTGCCTGGAATGGACAGGACCATTGTGGTGAAAGAGGTGCCCTTGCTTTGGGGGGTCTCTGGGTGGTAGAGAGAATGAAGCATCATTGAGCCCCCACTCTAAGACGGACACCTCAAATATCCAATCTCATTTAATCCACTCATCAGTTCCAATGGTTAATGGAAACCCAAGTCACAGATAGCTCAGATGTCTCTTTGCTGCTCCTTGGTCCCAAAGAAAACTCAGGCATGTAATTTATAGGAATTGACTTTGCATTCAGCCTTTTACTTAAATCGCCTGGGTTTCAAATGTGGCTCTATTTAGCATCTGAAATGCTTATGACCAGAATTTCAGAGAGTTTTGGATTTTGGAATATTTGCATAGGCTTTCCTGATTGAGCATCCTAAATCTGAAAATTTGAAACTTGAAATGCTACAAAATCTGGATTTTTTTTGAGCCTTTTAAATTTCAGATTTGGGGATTAGAAACACTCAACAAGTGTATCATAAGCAGCAGAATTCTTTCTTTTTATTGCCCACAGGTAGACCACAGACCAGGCCAGTGGCAAAAGAGCAGAATTCCCCTTGTTACTCCTGCTGTCAGAACTGAGCACCATTTCTTTGCCTAAAGAAAGAATGTGGGGAGGAGGAGGGCAGGTGGGGTAGCCTTTGAGATCCTTGGCTTCTGAAGATTTTCTGGAACCCTCAAGACTTGAATGAGATACAGCAAGGACTGCTCCCCCTCCCCCATACATACACAACTTTCTCTCAGGGGGTTACATGAGATAAATGAGCCAAGAACTGCACAGACTTTAAATTATTCTGCAATGTAAATTATTTCTTCTTCAGTGCTGAAATTCACAGAGATTTTCATTTTAGAGCTTACCTCTAATCTTGGAATAAAACACTTTTTCATCCTTGTTGAATTTTAGCCTTCAGGAGCAGGCAGATGAGGTTGTCTCCTTTTGTCTCCCTTTGCACCTCTCTTCTTTCTTTTTACCTCAAAATTCCTATGAGAGAAAACCTTATTCTTTTTTTTGTGGATCATTTTCCTTTATCTTTTGTTTTTGTTTTTTATTGATTTTTTATATATGACAGCACAATGTATTATAATTCTTATTATACATATACAGCACATTTTTTCATATCTCTGGTTGTATATAAAGTATATTCACATTAATTCGTGTCTCCATACATGTACTTTGTATAATGATATCCATCTCATTCCACCATCATTCCTAACTCCATGTTCTCTCCCTTCCCCTCCCACTCCTCTGCCCTATCTAGTGTTTGTCTATTCCTCCCATGCTTCCTCTCCCTATCTCACTATGAATCAGCCTCCTTATATCAGAGAAAACATTTGGCATTTGGTTTGGGGGGATTGGCTAACTTCACTTAGCATTATCTTCTCCAATACCATCCATTTACCTGCAAATGCCATGATTTTATTCTCTTTTATTGCTGAGTAATGTTCCATTGTGTATATATGCCACATTTTCTTTACCCATTTATCTATTGAAGGGCATCTAGGTTTGTTCTACTGTTTAGCTATTGTGAATTGTGTGCTATAAACATTGATGTGGCTATTTTTCTATAGTATGCTGTTTTTAAGTCCGTTGGGTGTAGTTTGAGGAGAGGGATAGCTGGGTTAAATGGTGGTTTCATTCCCAGTTTTTCAAGGAATCTCCATCCTGCTTTCCATATTGGCTACACCAATTTGCAGTCCCGTCAGCAACGTATGCGTGTACCTTTTCTCCCCACATCCTCACCAACACTTATTGTTGTTTGTCTTCATAATAGCTGCCATTCTGACAAAAGGAAGATGATATCTCAGAGTAGTTTTGATTTGCATTTGAGAGAACCTTATTCTTAGTAGCTATGTTAAAAGGAAGGTGAATCAATTGTACAGTGTACCTTCTAAGGTTCATAATTCTCCTTTTATTTTTTATTAAAAATAAGTCTAGATGGTCCTGAACTTGAACTCCTTATCTAAGTGGAAGGACATGGCTCCTGACCTCCACCTGGGAAGTTGAACAGATCCTTAGTGTGTATCAGGAACTAGGCCTTACCTAAGACTATCTTTTCTATAAATCCATAAATGCTTTGTGGTCTGGGCATCCTCTATCCTTCTTAATCATCATGTATGAGTGCTTGCTCAGTATCAGGTCTCTGCTGAGTTCGTGTCCTGCTCTTTAGAAGTCCACAGTTCCACCTGGGTGGGAACCTCCAGGGACTGTGTTGCCCAGAGATCAAGCAAGAAGATCTTGAAGATACAGAGCTGGTAGCAGTGAAATTCACTTGGGTGAATCCAGGAAATCAGACTTGTCAAGGATGAGGATGAAGAAGTCTATCCAGGAGAAAAATAAAGAGGAAGGAGGGGCATTGCAGGCAAAGACAATGGTACCAGGTGCAAGAGAGGCTGGGAATGACCAGAAGGAAATAAACCATAGAAGGAAATAGAGAAGAAATAAACCATAGAAGGAAAAGTTGGAGAGCTTTCAGGAAAGAAGCCCAGATTGTGAGGGGACTTGTGTATAGAGTTCAGAAAGGAGTCTTTTATCCAAATGACCGGAGGGACCTTTAGAACCATTTCTATAGGAGAGCAAAATTTTCATTTGAGAAACTAGAAGGTGGATTGAAGGAGCTAGAGTTTGGAAATAGTATCTTACCTTCTAGGAAGTAGGGCTTGAGGCAGACTCACACACAGTAGCCCCTCCTCTCTAGGATTGCTGTCCATAAATTCATTTAACTGTGTTACACTGTGTCCTTAAAATAGTAAGTGGAAAATTCCAGAAACAACCAGTTTCTAAGTGTTGGATGACTTTTATGACCATATGTTATTATCATTATTTTCTTTTATTGTAAGCTATTGTCTCTCATTGTGCCTAACTTATTAATTAAAATTGATCATAAGTTCCTATATATAGGAAAGAACACAGTATATGTAGGTTCCCTTTCTATCTGCAGCTTCAGGCATCCACTGGGGTTCTTGGAACTATCCCTCATAGATAAAGAGAGACTACCATATTTTACTGTGGCAAAGGAAAAGTGTGAGAAGATGTGATGGTGAGTGTAACCACGCTGTTCCTCTGTTTTACCAAGAGCCATACAGACATGGGGGCACAGTGGATACTGGACTCCTTTAGGTTTATAAAGATCTCTGCCTTAGCATCGTCTAGGTGACATAAAAGAAGTGGGCTTATTTGCCCTGCTCTGCCCAATGTGCCATTGGCCTTGGTTTACCTCACAGTAAACTAAACCCCCATGTCCCACCATTCCACCTTGTGGCTTCTTCCTAGCCTGGCTGATGTGAGCACTGACTGAGAAAGAGAAAGAGAAAGAGCAGGCAGCTGGGGAAATCAGGGAAGGCTCATAATGTATGTGTGTCATCATGCACAATGGAACTTAGCTTACAGAAGTGACAACAGGATGGGACAGGTGCAGAGTGAAAGGAGGAGACCGGGAGCAGCAGAAGATGCACAAGATGGCCACTCAGTACAGTGGACAAGTCCACACATAATCTTTTAAGAAGGAATATCGCAGCACTAGTAAAGGACTTGTATGTCTATTTTCAGTCTAGATGTGCTTATTCTACGGCCTTGTTTCTTAAGGAAAACGTGATGCATTATTGTACACACATGGCCCCAACTTACAGTTCGACTTGGTTCATTGGAGTATTAAATACACTTGTGATTTACCATATCATTTCTTAAGCTGCGCTTACCAGGACGTAGCCCCATTGTAAGTCAAGGAGCATCTATAGTTGTAAAACCATGTAATAGACCAGTTTCTTAATTTGTGGGGAAGGAGGTGGAAGCTACTACTTTAAAAGTGATTGAAACTCCAGGAAGCTCCTGATCACAAGTGTCCTTCTCAGATTCTTTGTGCTGGAAATGGCAGCCCAACTTCCCTGCCCTGGACCATAGCCAGGATGTGCTGACTCTTGGAACCCTGATGGAGGGCAAGGATGCAGCAGGGCTCAGAATTAACTGGTTCTGCAGACCAGAAGGCTTTCAGGGCCACAAACTCTCTCCCACTTGGCCTTGTATGTGTGAGGGCTTCATTTTTCTTTGAGTCTGGTCTCCGCAGGGTAGGATCTGCCCTTGCCTCCATAGCCCAGTTTTGCAGTCCAATTTCTATTGCCTGGAGAGGTCTTGACTCTCCATACTGCCTGGCACGTCCCAGGGAGAATTGCCCTGGCTCAGACTTACCAGGTACTTTCCACTAGACAAACAAACTTGGGGAAGGGCTGTAAATTCTTTTTTTGTTGTTGTTGTTGTTAATGGCAGGTCACCAGGTGCTACATGGATGTGTAGAAATGAAGTAGAAGAGGCTATGTGTGTTTGCAGTGGGGAACAGGGGTATTACTGAGGAAAAATACATGCCATCCGTACTCCAATCTAAAGCTCAAAATACTGCCATTTCCAGAGGTCAAGTCTATACTCCCAGATAAAAGAGAAGTTAGACACAGAGCTTCTGCCTCTCAAGTTCTGCATCCTGCCTCCCCTGCTGCAGCGCTTACCAGTGTTGCTTAGATTGAATTGTTTTCCTAAATCTCTCCATCCTGGCTCTAAATATCTTCCTACAAGTTCTGCAAATGTGCCTGCCCCCAGCTATAGCCATAAACAGCCAAAGACACGCGACTGCGGTGCTCGTTGACTCCATCAGGGCTCTCTTTTCCCTTTGCATCTCCTGCCCCCAGATGAGGTTAGGTAGATTTAAATTTTAATCAGTTAGATCCGTTGTTTTTAATGGGAATTTAAATTGAACTAGGGACTGAAAATATTAGGGGGCTGCAAGTCACTCAGCTGGAACGTGGTAGCAGCATTTCCCCTGGCTCTAAGATGGGTGGTGGCTTGCTGTAGTGTGATCCTCAGTGCAAGCCCTTTCTGACTAGATCTCAGGAATTAGTAGGTGGCAGAGCATTGGGACTAAGCTTTTTTTTTTTTTTTTTTAACTTTGGCCCCTTAAGTCAGAGAAGGAAAGCTTCCTAGAGTGATTTCAACCCACTTCTTTGATCAATGGGACTTGGATTTTCCATCTAAGCCTGGATGACCAAAACAAGGGAAAGGAAGGGGGTATATGCTAGAAGATGCCCCCATCCCTGTATATCACCCGCCTCTTTGGGCCTTCCCATGAGTTGAGGAAAGGCAAGCAGGGACACACTTAATTTAAGAAACCTCAGCCCTTAAACACAAAGGGTAGAGTACACATCACACACTGAAGATAAAAGGGGATCCCTTGAACCCCTTGATGCCAGGAACTAAGCCTTACAGTGTGGTGACAGTGGTGAGGCCTTAGAGTCTTGGACATACTGTGTTTGGTTTATTCATGATCACATCTGTTTTAAATTTTTACATTTTACATGTGAACTATATCAAATATACAAATGTCTTTTCCACATTTTTTTACTGGTGTACTATAATTGTACATATTGATGGAATTTGTTGTTGTGTATTTGTACATGCACACAAGGTAACAATATAATTTGGCCAGTATCACGCCCCAGCACTTCCCCCCTCCCCCTGACTCCCTCTCTCCCTTCCACTCCCTGGTTCCTTTCCTTTACTGATCTCCCTTTGATTTTCATTCCCTGAGATCCACCCCCACCTTTCTTTTTCTTTTCCTGTCCAGCTTTCACATTTGAGAGAAAACATATGACCCTTGACCTTCTGAGTTTGACTTATTTTACTTAACATGATGGCCACTTGTTCCATCCATTTTCCTGCAAATGCCATGATTTCTTTTTTCTTTATGGCTGAATAAAATTCCATTGTGAAATATACAGAAGTCTTTAAAAACCAAGGCATTGTCTTAGTCCATTTTCTCTTAGCATAATAAAATATTTTAGTTTGGATAATTTATAAAGAACAGACTTTTTTTGGCTCATGATTCTGGAGGCTGAGAAGTCCAAGAGCGCGATGCTGGCATCTTCTGGGGGCTTGGTGAGGGCCTCATGCTTCATCATAATATAGAGGAGGACATCCCCTGGGGAGACAGAGCAAGTGTGCCAGCTCAGGCCTCGCTTCTTCTCATAAGACCACTAATGTCATCTGGGGGCTTCACCGTCATGACCTCATCTAATCCTAATTACCTCCCAAAGGCCCACCTCCAAATACCATTAATATATGAATTTCTAACACATCACCTTGGGGAAACACATCTGAATCATAGCAGACATCCAAGTACCACCCAGATTTGTTGATGTTAGTACTTACAGTATTTTTAAACATGGAAATGATATATTACAAATAACACTGAAGCTCCATCTGCTTCTGTAGATCATCTCTCCTCTG
Source organism: Callospermophilus lateralis (assembly GCF_048772815.1). Taxonomy (NCBI): domain Eukaryota; kingdom Metazoa; phylum Chordata; class Mammalia; order Rodentia; family Sciuridae; genus Callospermophilus; species Callospermophilus lateralis. Next base: position 877,913 of record NW_027514930.1, read on the forward strand.
TAATCAGTATCTGGAATTTAGTTCCAATCATCCTCCTACATGTTTTTGTACTTCAGCTACAAATGTCCATAAGTGTGAACATTACCCACATGCATAATATTGCTTTGTAGGGTTAAGAATATACAAAAGTTGCATCCAGCCATATAGATTGTTTCACAATGGGTCCCCATACTGTTGCTCTCTTGCAGAAACCACAGACAAGTTACATCCCCTTTTGAGCTACAGGGAAGTATGTGGTAAGGTGCTGCTTATATTAATTGTGGCACAATCCAGATGAACAATCAGGGCCTGGAAAGAGACCAACTTGACATTCTACAGGCAGCATCAGCAGAACTTTGTGATTGATTTGATGCACATATTGGCAGGAATTGGAGTGAGGAATAATGATTATGGTCCAGGTATTGGTAGGGAGATTAATGCTGGTCACTGAACTCAGGGGCAGATACAAGGATACTGCTCAGGTTAGGTGATGGGTCCTCTTTTAGACCTGTTAAGTTGGAAGCAACTACAGCATAACAGATGGAAAATTTCAGAATGCCATGAGATATTTGGACTTGAAATTCAGGAAAGAGACCTGAGCTGGAAATGCCTTGTTGGGTTCCTTGAGCATCTCATGAGCGTTCACTTCAGGCATTATAATAGTTTGGTTTAAGAAACTTCAGTGGCACCTTTACCTGGAATAAATAGTGTGGTTCAGACTCACGAGATTTCTACCAAACTCTGACAAGTGTCAGCAAGAGAACCAAGGCTGAGTTAACTAATTACCATGTCAGCTTCAAAGGTTAGAGTTATACTTGAGACAGTTTTCCCTCCAATCATCCATGGGGATTTTCTCATTTGTGAGATTCTATAAATCCTCTCTGAATATAATTCCTGCTTTCTGACTGCACCATGCCTTAGTGTTAAAGAGTTCAAAGACTTTATTAGCCTTTATGTAGACTTCTTTCTATTTGCCCAAACTTGCCACCTTGTTATGCTTCAAGGTGCCCCAACCTTTCCTGGGATTTGCTGACAGTACATATGTAACCTAGTGTATCATTTCTTTCACAGACATTTACTCTGGGAACTCTACTCTTAAGTCTGCCATGAATGGTTTTCTGCAGGGTGGGAAGCAGATGGACCATTCCCTATTCTGCCTGTAGCTTGCTGCAGATCTTACCTGGGGCCTGTGGTCCACCCTCACTATTTAGCAGCTGACTTTTCATGGGGCGGTGTCTCCTTTTTATAAGGGACAGATGCCTGTCCCCACCCCCAATCTCTGCCTCAAGGCCAGCAGGATGTCCTGAGAGGCCTCCTTTTGTGTGATTGGAATCAGCCCTCAGTAGCTAAAAATGTAGGGTGGGGTCCAGGAAGAGTTTGGGTAGCTGCTGCTGTTGAAAGGGTCCAGAAAGACCTGGCACACTTAGAATAGGGAATGGCTGCTCGTGGGTGGGCCCTAGTTTTCTCTCCATCTCTTGCTTTTATCTTCTCCTCCTCCTCCTCCTCCTTCATCTCCCCCTTCCCCTTTGCCCCTTCTTCCTCTCTATTCCCCTCTCTCCCTCCTTTTCCTCCTTTCTCTCACTGGGATGTCTCAGTGCAATCCCTCTCATTACCATCTGCCCGTGCCTACCCCCTCCTTCCCTTTAGTACTTACTTGATTCTTTTCCCACACCACAATT